>NC_061103.1:49515280-49518897 GCF_015104395.2 Macrobrachium nipponense
ACTGGGGCGGGACTACATTTGTTCAAGTTGTGAATCTCAAACCAAACAACACATTAAATAAACAAACTCAATATTTGTTTTTGGAGGCACGTGTGTTTTTCTTTAATTAAGTGATAATTCGCATAGATGGTATATGCAGATACATCAACACACATGTACATTATATATATGTATAATGTATATGTATGTGTGTGTATTAATTTATAAACAACATTTCTGTACTTTGAGAATCATGTTTACACTGTGAACAAAGTACTGAATGACCACCTTCTGTACCTAATAATAAGCAATGGCAAAAGTGACATAGCAAAGAAACTTATAGTCCTTGATTTCACGCTCCTAGCCTAGCAAAAACAAAGAAACGAAAGAATGAAACAGAAAAGAAATTCTGTTCACAATTTGCATGAACACAAAATCATGTAGAATTGAATTTTCCCCAGAAGCTGAAACTATCAAAGGCTGACCATGTTTGCACAACACGATGAGAGAAATCCCGCCGACTTCCAAATGACAAGAAGAAAGCGCACAGCACATGAAAATGTAAAGAAGAACTTTGCAGTTCCCCAGAAAAGAATGACAGAGAATAGAGATGAAAATGGAACAACTACTGGATAACAGGACCATCTCTGCACAGTCGTCACAATCAACATTCATGATTGATAGTCTTCTAAGTGTTGACAGCATCAGAGCAAGTTGCATGACCTTGTGCATTATCCATCGCTCTCAGTAAACGTTGATCAGCATCAACATTGTGTGCAGACTGAACTTGACTCCTTGAGTGATTCTACAAGACAAACCAGCACAGCAGCAGCAACATTCCGCCCAGCCTTTCTTGTTCCCATGACGATCTCTGAGATGTCTTTGGGAGATTGAGCTGTTCCATTGCATTTACAAAGCAAGGTAAAGAAGAGATTGGCAGGTTGACTGCTAATGGTAAGATATCTAAGGTATATACTCCAGTTATTTGGGCTTCACCCATGGCTAATGTTATGAAAGATGAAAATAGCAGTCGAATATGTGATTTTTCAGTTGCAGTAAATGAATTATTCAATCCAGTGCAGACTCCATAATTTTCTATTGGTGAGGTCATTGCACAAATTGGCCCTGCAACAGTTTCCTCCAAAACTGATTTGGCACATGCAATTTTGCAATTGCTGGTGGATGAAGAATCTAAGAAATACACAACAATTGACAATTGTGAAGGGTAGTACATTGTATCGATATACTAATTATTACCTCCCATTTGGCTTACAGGCTGGTCCCGGTATATTCCAATCATTTGTGTTGCAGTTATTGAATGGCATTAATGATGTGATCAATTACAAGAATGATATACTTACTGTGTCTCCTAATGTTGATGTGAATACTGTTGCCTTGAGGAAGGTATTAAATACTCTTCAAAATGCTGCTATTAAAGTTAATAACAATAATGTTCCTTTTTCACAGATCAAGTGCATTATTAGGCATTTCAATATTGAGAGGGTGCAAACTGACTCAGAAATAGTTGTTGATGCCCTTGCACCCCAAGACTTGAAGCAACTGCGAGCATTCTTGGAACTTTGTAACTAGTACTACTATTATAAACAGTTTAGTATCCCTAATTTCACTGAGGAGCTGACACCATTATATAAATCATTGCATAAAAATGCAAGATTTGTATGGACTCGAGAACAACAGAAATGCTTTGATACTGTTAAGTTATTGTTCACATCTCCTAAGATTCATCAGTTGTATAATCTGGATTATGAAACCTTGTTGGAAATAGAATCCCAGTTCAGGGTATGGGATCACGGTTGTACTGATGCAACGTAAAGGATATAGTACTCATAGTAGTGGCCTGTAAAATTTGCGTCCCGTACTCTGAAAGATGCGGAGTGTAACTACTCCAATCTTGAAAGAGAAGCATTGTCTGTGGTGTCTAGGTGTGAAAAATAAAGAGAATTTCTTCTCGGTTCAAAATCCATCATTAGGAACGATCAACAACCTTTGTGTTTAATTCCTGTCTCTACACCCAAACTGTATGAGAGAAATTTCTATGGGCCATCCAGGAAATGTAAAATGAAATCTGCAGTGCGCTCTTCTCTTATCTGGTACCCTAACATTGGTCATGGTGTTTTGATTTGGTTTATATAAATTTTTGGCACTATGCCAAGCATTGGGGCAACTAAGGGAATTCAGCACTGAAACGGAGATTGACAGTAAAAGGTTGAAAGGTATAACTTGAGGAAAGCCTCATAGTTGTACAATGAATCAATTGTTAGGAGAGGGTGGACAGTAAGATGGTAGGTAGCAAGAGAATATGAATGGAGGCACAGTAAAAGAAATGAAAGTAGTTGCAGCTAGGGGCCGAAGAAACACTGCAAAGAACCCTAAGTAATGCCTACATTGCACTGACGGCTTAATCACGATGTTGAAAGGCTGGTTGAAAATTGTGATTTGTGTCAGTCTGTTCAAGCAAGGCCAAGTAAGAATCAACATGTAACATGGCCTGCTTTACTGAGGCCTTGGTCTTGTATTCAAGTAGACCATTTTTTCCTGACTTTCATACATGTCTTATTGTTGTGGATGCACTTAGTAAGTATGTAGAAGTGGAAATAGTGCATAGTACAAGTGCATATAAAACAACTGATGCCTTGCATTTACTGTTTTCACATAATGGGTTGTGTAACACTCGTATTAGATAATGCTCATATGTTTCACTGCCAGTCAACTGAAACAGTTTCTTTATGAAATGGCATTAATTCATATAACTCCTCCTCTGTATTCACCATAAAGTAATGGTCAAGTTAAAGGGGTGGGGGGTGTTAAGGATCGTAAAAGATTTTGATTAAGAAAAATATCAAAGCAATGAATCATTCAAAACGCTCTTAGCTCAAGTATTATTCCACAATCATACTGTTCCACACTCTGTTACTAACATTCCCCATCAGTGTTCTTCAATAATAGAAATTTATTATCAGTCAACGACAGAATAAACTCTAAATATGCTGCTAACAAACCTTCTTGTGAATTCAAACAAATAAATTAAGTTTGAGGTAGGTGATAAAGTTTTGGTACACTTGACTTGAGAGATGGTCTGAAATGGTCCCAAGGTAGAGGGTTGTTCACAAGTTAGGTTGTAACTTTGTATAGACTGGTCAGGTTCAAGAATTAGATGAGCCCAGCAGTTGATCAAACCTCTATGAATGACCTTCTCATCAACCCATAGGGCACAACCTTTTATTTCCGTTGGGTTGGTCCCTGACCCCTAACTATGTTTTGTCTAAGAATTGACATGTAGTGTACTATGTTTACCTGTTATCCGGTCCCTATGTGATATTCCCGTAACAGAAGTGTTCCTGCCATAACTGGTGGTGGAATTGAATTGAATATAGATTTAAGGTAAAGCCAAGCACTGGGACCTATGATGTCATCGACCTCAAAAGCCAGTGTTATTCTTCACCATTTTTAATGCTTTGAGGGATGGTTTCATTTGCATTGGGAGCAATATGAATGGACAATCAGATTTCAGGGACTGTCTTGTTAAACCTTTTACTTTTAAAGTTTTTAAAAATTTATCATTTATCCATTTTAGTTTCATTTATACAGGCAAAAAGGAAATACTAGTATGGAACTTC
>NC_061103.1:49519397-49521897 GCF_015104395.2 Macrobrachium nipponense
GAAGTTCCATACTAGTATTTCCTTTTTGCCTGTATAAATGAACTAAATTGGATAAATGATAGTTTTTAAACTTTGGAAAAGTAGTTTAACAAGACAGTCCCTGAATATGATTGTCCATTCATATTTGCTCCCCACTAAATGAAACCATCTCAAAGCATTAAAATGGAAGAATAACACTGGCTTTGAGGTGATGACATCATAGGTCCCAGTGCTTGGCTTTTACCTAAATCCTATATTCAATTCAATTCACACAGTTATAGGAGGAACATCTGTTACAGGAATATCACTAGGGACCCTAACAGGTACATAGTACACTCATGTCATTCTTAGACAAACATTAGTAGGGGACCCAACGGAAATAAAAGGTTGCCCTATGGGTTGATGAGAAGGTCATTCATTAGAGGTTGATAAACTGCTGGGCTCATCTAATTCTTGAACCTGACCATTATACACAGTTACACCTAACTTGTGAACAACTCTACCTTGGGACCATTTCAGACCATCTCTCAAGTCAAGTGGTACCAAAACTTTATCACCTACCTCAAATTAATTTATTTGTTTGAATTCACAAGAAGGTTTGTTAGCAGCATATTTAGAGTTTATTCTGTCGTTGACTGATAATAAATTTCTATTATTGAAGAACACTGATGGGGAATGTTAGTAACAGAGTGTGGAACAGTATGATTGTGGAATAATACTTGAGCTAAGAGCGTTTTGAATGATTCATTGCTTTGATATTTCTTAATCAAATCTTTTACGATCCTTAACACCCCCCACCCCTTTTAACTTGACCATTACTTTATGGTGAATACAGAGGAGGAGTTATATGAATTAATGCCATTTTCATAAAGAAACTGTTTCAGTTGACTGGCAGTGAAACATATGAGCATTATCTAATACGAGTGTTACACAACCCATTATGTGAAAACAGTAAATGCAAGGCATCAGTTGTTTTATATGCACTTGTACTATGCACTATTTCCACTTCTACATACTTACTAAGTGCATCCACAACAATAAGACATGTATGAAAGTCAGGAAAAATGGTCTACTTGAATACAAGACCAAGGCCTCAGTAAAGCAGGCCATGTTACATGTTGATTCTTACTTGGCCTTGCTTGAACAGACTGACACAAATCACAATTTTCAACCAGCCTTTCAACATCGTGATTAAGCCGTCAGTGCAATGTAGGCATTACTTAGGGTTCTTTGCAGTGTTTCTTCGGCCTCTAGCTGCAACTACTTTCATTTCTTTTACTGTGCCTCCATTCATATTCTCTTGCTACCTACCATCTTACTGTCCACCCTCTCCTAACAATTGATTCATTGTACAACTATGAGGCTTTCCTCAAGTTATACCTTTCAAACCTTTTACTGTCAATCTCCGTTTCAGTGCTGAATTCCCTTAGTTGCCCCAATGCTTGGCATAGTGCCAAAAATTTATATAAACCAAATCAAAACACCATGACCAATGTTAGGGTACCAGATAAGAGAAGAGCGCACTGCAGATTTCATTTTACATTTTCCTGGATGGCCCACATGAAATTTCTCTCATACAGTTTGGTGTAGAGACAGGAATTAAACACAAAGGTTGTTGATCGTTCCTAATGATGGATTTTGAACCGAGAAGAAATTCTCTTTATTTTTCACACCTAGACACCACAGACAATGCTTCTCTTTCAAGATTGGAGTAGTTACACTCCGCATCTTTCAGAGTACGGGACGCAAATTTTACAGGCCACTACTATGAGTACTATATCCTTTACGTTGCATCAGTACAACCGTGATCCCATACCCTGAACTGGGATTCTATTTCCAACAAGGTTTTATAATCCAGATTATACAACTGATGAATCTTAGGAGATGTGAACAATAACTTAACAGTATCAAACCATTTCTGTTGTTCTCGAGTCCATACAAATCTTGCATTTTTATGCAATGATTTATATAATGGTGTCAGCTCCTCAGTGAAATTAGGGATACTAAACTGTTTATAATAGTAGTACTAGTTACAAAGTTCCAAGAATGCTCGCAGTTGCTTCAAGTCTTGGGGTGCAAGGGCATCAACAACTATTTCTGGGTCAGTTTGCACCCTCTCAATATTGAAAATGCCCTAATAATGCACTTGATCTGTGAAAAAGGAACATTTATTGTTATTAACTTTAATAGCAGCATTTTGAAGAGTATTTAATACCTTCCTCAAGGCAACAGTATTCACATCAACATTAGGAGACACAGTAAGTATATCATTCTTGTAATTGATCACATCATTAATGCCATTCAATAACTGCAACACAAATGATTGGAATATACCGGGACCAGCCTGTAAGCCAAATGGGAGGTAATAATTAGTATATCGATACAATGTACTACCCTTCACAATTGTCAATTGTTGTGTATTTCTTAGATTCTTCATCCACCAGCAACTGCAAAATTGCATGTGCCAAATCAGTTTTGGAGGAAACTGTTGCAGGGCCAATTTGTGCAATGACCTCACCAA
>NC_061103.1:49524397-49597080 GCF_015104395.2 Macrobrachium nipponense
TAGTAGTAGTAGTAGGTGGGATATGCCTTTGAAACGGCTCGCCATCAGTGCACATCACATGGTGCACAGTAGACATTACTTCAGGTTCTTTGCAGCGTCGCTTCCTTTGGCCCCTCAGTGCAGGTCCTTTCATTCTTCCACCGTAGCTCCGTTTAAATTCCTTTCCTTTGACCTCAGTCTCCTGAAGCCTCTCCTCACTCACTCACTCACTCACTCACTCACTCACTCACTCACCCACCCGCAGCACCAGAGGCCGCCTCCCTTTTTGTGCTACAAGGGCAAGAGCTCTGGGCTCTTCCAGTTATTCAACTTGTAATGATTTCATTCAGGATCTTTCTTCAGGAATAAGAAAGGTTTAATGTATCTCTCCTTATATGCACTCCATTTGCTGAATGCTTGGCAATGCATTCTTAGAGCTTGAGATATTCTTGACTATTACATTTGGCTCTAGATAATAATAATAATGAGAATTTTACTCTTACGTGAAACAGGACATTAGTTACCCTTACTATTTGTGAATAAACTTACTGGATCCAGAATATGAAGATATTTCTCTCTCTCTTCTCTCTCTCTCTCTCTCTCATCTCCTCTCTCTCTCTCTCGTCTCTCCTCTCTCATCTCTCTCATACTCCTCTCTCTCTCTCTCTCTCTCTATAGTAATATATAGACCTCCTATACTAAAGAGTTTGACTTAATAATAGAAAAATTGGATGATATATGTAGAAATCACAAGGACTGGACTATTCTCCTATCTGGAGACTTCAACTTTCCTTTCGTAGACTGGAAAGAACGAATAGGAGATTGTGGATGTACTTATACATATAAAAAAGAGAGTAATAGTAGTGCAGAAGATAAGAGGCAATTCGAAAAGCTATTAGATATGCTACTAGAATACAACATTCAACAAATAAATCACCTGCCAACAAGAAAGGAAAATACTTTAGACCTAGTATTTGTGAACGAGATGAATTATGTTAAAGAAATAATAGTTTATAATGCGAGTATTTCAGACCATAATGTCATAGAATTAACAGTCCATTCCAAAGCAAGTGAAAACAGAGATAAGCAAGAAATGAAAAAGTGGGAAGGATATGGAAAATACAACTTCTACAGTAAAAAATATAAAATGGTCAGAAATAAATGAAGAATTAAACAAAGATTGGGATAATATTTTCGTAAGTGATGACATAAAGGTAAATACGGAGATATTATATATTAGAGAAAATAGTAGATGAAATATATACCGAAGAAGAAAAGTAAACATCAGTCATGCATACCAAGAGACAGAAGGATCTTGTTCCAGAAAATCAGAAAGTGGAAAAAGGTCTAGCAAAAAAAAAAAAAATGCATGGAAAGTTATAGAACTAAAAAGTAAGATAGAAAATCGAACAAAAGATTATACAATCAAAAGAAAATGAAAAACGGGACTTGGAAGAAAAAACCCTATTAAATATCAAGCAAAATCCCAAACTATTATACTCATATGCGAAGAAGATGAATAAAAGAAGAATAGAAATAGGCCCTCTAAGAATTGAAGGGAGATTAACGAATGAAAAAAAGGAAATTTGCAACATACTGGCAGAACGATATAAGAGAGAATTCACCCCTAGAATAGATAATGAAGATAATGATATAGAAGCAAGGGATGAAAAATAGTGAATATTTAGCTGACATAGATATTAATGAAGCTGATATTGTGCAGGCTATTAATGAAATTAAAAATGGAGCTGCTGCAGGGCCTGATGGAATTCTTGCTATTTTGTTAAAGAAAGTAGTTCATTCTATCGCAAAGCCACTTGCAATATTATTAAGACAAAGTGTAGATACAGGCAAGATTTATGATGAGCACAAATTAGCATATATTACCCCTACTTTCAAAAGTGGATCAAGACTAGAGGCAAGTAATTATAGGCCTGTGAGTCTAACATCACATATTATGAAAGTGTATGAAAGGGTAATGAAGAAAAATATTATGAATCATTTAATAAAAAATAATTTGTTTAATAAAGGAAAACCACATGGTTTCGTACCCGGAAAAAGTACACAAACCCAACTGTTAGTCCACCGTGAGAACATATTCAAAATATGAAAAGCGAAATGAAACAGATGTGGTTTTATTTATTTAGACTTTGCAAAAGCTTTTGATAAAGTAGACCATAATATATTAGCGAAGAAAATTAGAAAACACAATATCGTGGATAAAGTAGGAAGATGGTTAAAAGAATTTTTACACAACAGAAAACAGATAGTTATTGCAAACGACGAGAAATCGGATGAAGCCAAGGTAATATCCGGTGTGCCGCAAGGTACGGTGTTAGCTGCAATACTGTTTGTTATTATGATTGAAGACATAGACAATAATGTTAAGGATTCGGTAGTGAGTAGTTTCGCAGATGACACAAGAATAAGTAGAGAAATTACTTGTGTGAAGATAGGAACGCTCTACAAAGAGACCTTAACAAAGTATATGATTGGGCAGAGGTAAATAGGATGGTATTTAACTCTGATAAATTTGAATCAATAAATTATGGAGACAGAGAAAGAAAGCTATATGCATATAAGGGACCTAATAATGAGACAATCACAAATAAGGAAGCAGTTAAAGACCTTGGTGTGATGATGAATAGGAACATGTTTATGCAATGATCAAATAGCAACTCTGTTGGCAAAATGTAAAGCAAAAATGGGAATGTTGTTACGGCACTTCAAACAAGAAAAGCTGAACACATGATTATGCTTTATAAAACATATGTTCGTAGTCCACTTGAATATTGCAATATGATATGGTACCCACACTATCAAAAGGATATTGCACAAATAGAGAGTGTACAAAGGTCCTTTACAGCTAGAATAGAAGAAGTTAAAGACCTTGACTACTGGGAAAGACTACAATTCTTAAAATTATATAGTCTAGAAAGGAGAAGAGAACGCTACATGATAATTCAGGCATGGAAACAGATAGAAGGAATAGCAGAAAATATCATGGAACTAAAAATATCAGAAAGAGCAAGCAGAGGTAGATTAATAGTGCCCAAAACTATACCAGGAAAAATAAGGAAAGCACACAGGACATTAATCCACTACGCACCAGCATCGATAATGCAGCGTCTATTCAATGCGTTGCCAGCTCATCTGAGGAATATATCAGGAGTGAGCGTAGATGTGTTTAAGAATAAGCTCGACAAATATCTAAACTGCATCCCAGACCATCCAAGATTGGAAGATGCAAAATATACCGGAAGATGTACTAGCAACTCTCTGGTAGACATTAGAGGTGCCTCACACTGAGGGACCTGGGGCAACCCGAACAAGATGTAAGGTTTGTAAGGTCTCTCTCTCTCTCTCTCTCTCTCTCTCTCTCTCTCTCTTTCCTTTAAATGTATCTGGCGTAGTGTTTACCCCATAGCTTTATAGACTTAAAAATAAGAAAAACGCAAATTTCTGTTTAAAATGTTTAGTTTAACACATGATTTTCTATACCTTGCTTTACTTTAACGAGGAGTTACTTTAGTGACTTTCTCTCTCTCTCTCTCTCTCTCTCTCTCTCTCTCTCTCTCTCTCTCTCTCTCTCTCTCCGTCAAAGAACCTGCATTCGGTCCGCACTATTGCCCCTTATTTTCCGAAACATCAGAAGGATCTGTAACCCTTAACACGAAACATATTATAAACTTGAAATGCAAGGGGCTACAAACATAAATGTGTGTATATATGTATGTTTAGTCTTGAAACAAACCTTGAACGTTAAGTAAACTATAAGGAAATATAAAACCTCATATCAATAAAGGTAACATCAAATTTCCTCCTTAAAGTATCATTAACGTTCGAAGAACCTAACTGAAGTAAATTTAATTAATGACTGTAGAAATGACTAAATTTTCAACGTAATATGAGACCCTTCCGACTTTATCGTACTTTATATATATTTACTATATATATATATTATATCTATATATATATATATATATCTATTATATATATATTATATATATATATAATGTATTGGGTTTGGTTGCTAGACACTTGTTATACTAATAAACGTAACTATTGTTAAAAGTTTACAAAGCAAATGCATTGTTCTTATTGCAAACCTTACCTCGACAAATAGCCAGTCATTTAGGTCCCTAATAAAGCAGTGACGAAGGTAGTGGTGATGATGGAAGTATTCTTTCTATACGAGCTCTTGATTAGTAGGTATTAGGTGTTGAAGACGATGACGCTCATCCATGAGAGGTGAAGTCCAGAGCCACGGTTCTCAAACTCATGTCTGACGGCCATTGCTTCTTGGCTGTAATAAATTTTCCTCAAATGCGGAGAAAACGCTGAACTCTCCGTTCTTCCTTCTGCAATTCGCTCACGGCCGACAACGGTTTCTAAGCCTGGTGTGAGGTGGCGGACAACCTGGCAAACTTAAATACATGGTTCAGGAATGGCTCGTTACTTTGAAATTGTCCTAGGAGGTAGCTGGGTATGCAAATAAAACGCATTTGCTTTTAATATAAAAAAAGAATCAAACTATTCCTGAGCAAACATGAATTAACATAAAAACCACAACCAAACTCAATACATATAATATGTCTAAAATCAAATGCGCACTAATGTGCACTTTTCTACAGTTCAGGTTATATGATCCTGAAGATAAAAAGTTCACCTGAAAGATGAAAGTAATTTTGTCAGACTTCTATCATCACTTTTACAGAAACTATTCTTACCTTGAAAGTAGTATTCTTAATGTCAATGGAAGTTTTACCCCATCAGTTTTCTAAGTCCGCCTTGTTGGTGACTGAAAGCTCAGGAGATACAGAACTAAGTTTTATTACAATGATGTTTCTGACGTTATGGATAATTCTGGAGATTACAGTGGCCTTATGCCAACACGGACTAGTGATCATAGAGAGGCCCCTAGGTAACATTTAAACCCGCAGAAGAGAAGACGTGGGTGATATATTTAAGAAAATATAAGTTTGACGGGAGATTAAGAGGTCGGTCATGCATGCAAACAATAGGAAACTCTACGGACAACGACAGCCACATTTCACTTAATTCATATGTCGGGGAGTGAGATACTACCGGTGGTTGGATATATAGTGCTTTCGGTCGTCAAGTCTGACGAGACCCGAAAGGAAAGTTGCTGAATGAATGCAGTTGAATGGAAAGACAATTCAATGACTAAACCTAAGGAGAGATGATGAAGGAAACAAATGACTGCATTAGGGAAAAGAATAAAATGGATTTTACTGGAAGGTCAAAATCAGTGATGATTCAGAAAAATAGCGAATACGATAAAGGGAAAGTTTCATGAAAAAAGGGAGATGTCTGAAAGCAATATGATACTGAAAGAATAAAAACAAAGATAATAAGAAGTGGATATGTCCATAAGAAGGATAAGTGATCATTTTATGAGTAGGAGAAGTCTGGGACCACCCTCAGTGTGAGGTAAAAACAGAGAAGGTCATGGAATCAACAAATTCTGAGATGTACTGTATCATTCATATATATATATATATAATATATATATATATATATATATATATATATTATATATATATTAAAGAATTCCAACGATCAAATAGATAAGGGAAATCAAAGATCATCGAGGAATGGTAGTACACTCCGCCATCCCCAAGCAATGATAGCACTCCTGGGTAACTGCAGTACTGCCACCGCGCAGAAATGAGCTCCGCGTATCGAGAGGATGAACGCGCCCTGTCGGAAATGATCGCTAGTTACGCCAAAGCCTCTAACTGCCCGATAAAAAAATATATAATTAAAGATTAGAATAAATGAAAAGTTGTCTAGTCTTCTGATGAAGAACTGACCGGCCCCACATACTCTAGGCCCTAAGGAAAACTAAAGTGGAAACGCAGTTCCAAGGCCATGGTCCAAAATGCTCCACGGTGCGTTGCTCTTAGAGGCTTATCATCTCGGGTGCTGTGGAAGAACGAACGAGCTTTTCCTTCGAACCGAAAGAATTCTTTCATCATCTTGCAGGCCCGGCAAAATGAATCAAAATATGTAGGCTTTTTGGCAATTTCCTAGGGGCTACAACGGCTTTTCCTTCAAGCTACTTGAAATACAAATGAGTTTTTCTAATGACGAATATGCATGGAAGTTTGGAGTATGTTACGATATTCTTGCAGTGCGTCAGTGATGTTTTCTGGGAGCAAGCCAACTATTCCCTTTTGGAATAAAATGCAGACTAATGTTCTCCTGTGCATGGAAAGTTGCAACAATATATTGCAATAATATCCTTGCAACAAGGAATGTTTTCAGAAAGGGAAAATTCGCCAAAATGGCAAGGCCATATTTGGCCTTGGGACTTTTTCTCTTGGCAAAGAAACTTTTGCTTCCAACTGAATAAAATGCAGCAGTATATTGACCTTGTAATCACGAATATGCAACAGAAATCCCTATAATACATCGCAATTCCCTGGCAACACGGCAATATTGCAAGCCAGGCAAAATTCGTGAGAATAGCAAAAAGATATTAGACTAACGATTTTTTCCGTCGAACAAACGGTTTCCTTCAGACTGGGTATTTCATATGCCTACGAAATTGCAATGTATCACAATTTCCTTGCAAGAAGGCAAAGTTGCAATCAGACTAAGATTCATTAGAAAGTAAAGCAACATCTTCAGGATTTGTTCTTAAGCCGAATTGATTTTGTTTTCGAAGTGGATAAAACGCAGCTTATTGACCCGCTACTGACGAATATATATTGAATTGCAGAATATTGATGATTCTTACCATTATTATACTATCATCATCAAAGCAGTCCCGCCTTCATCGCTAATAGCCAGTGTTATTATTATTATTATTATTATTATTATTATTATTATTATTATTATTATTATTATTATTATTATTATTATTATTATTATTATTATTATTATCATATGGAACAACACCACAGGGGCCATCTACCTAAAATTCCAGCTCTCAAAGAATATACTGTGGTGTTCATTCGAAAGAGGTCACAGAAGGTAATCGAAGGGAAATATAAAAAGCGAAGATCAGGTATCGGTAAAACTGGTAAATTAACAAATAAACGAATAAATAAATAAATAAATAAAATGTATTAAACCTGATGCTAGAAAATGACACACGTTCGTTACATTAGCTGTTCAGGCTAATTGGCTTATCCTAACTTTTTACCCTACAGTTATGCATCAATGCATAACTTACAATGCCACAGGGGTGAAGTAGCTAGGCGTATATACTGCCCCAAGCCCCTATCAAATCCCCAGTAGGCACTGGCCGACTATTGCATTGCAATGGCAGAGATTTAGATGCCTTCCACATCGAGTGTTTTGCTGGATCTTCCGAAATAAATAAGGATTTTCAGACGTGATCTTCGTTTTACGATTACAAAGCTGAATGCTTACATACCGTAATCATTATTTTATTGAATTTTGAAGAAAAATCCCAGTTACTTTATTTACGGTGTCTACGTCCATTTATTTGCCTGTTGATAACTTTTTTTTACTTAATACTGGATGTAAAATTAATCTTAATGGGTTTTCGTCTCACCAGCCAATGGGAAGTCGTCTAAGAAGCCTTTTTGACAAAACCCAACGATTTCAGCCAATGAAAGGAGGCGTTAACAACATTGTTTTGGTGTAGTAGGCCTCTGATTGGTCAAAGGAATTCCTATTCCTCCCTTTGGAGGACTCAGTGTAGTTCTAAACGCGGAGTGAAGTGGTCGTGGTGGACATTTTTGTAAACAAATGCTCACGAGATAAAGGAAAGGACTTTGGTAAAGAAGGAGGTGTTTCAGGTAAGTTTTTCCGACATTCTTGGGGGAATACTGTTGCTACTGTACGGTTTTGTATGCTTGGTTAACCATTGGCTAGCGTGAAAATGTCCTTTCGAAGGAGTGTTGTTGTCACGGAATCTAGAATTTTACATTTTCAAAAATAGTTTGTCGATTGGAAACCCTTTGGAGCTGGACGGCGTCTGTGTCTGTCTTAAAAATGTACTTGCATACTTTTTCAAAAATTAACTTTCTGAATTTCTCAGACAATTCTGAGGCTCTTGAACCTATTTGTGGTTGGGAATCCTTAGCTGAACATTTTCCGTAACTGTAGCAAGGTGCTGAATGGTGGATGGGTTGGAGGTGGGGGGGGGGGGGGGGGGGGGGGGGGGGGGGGGGGTTGGGGGGGGGGGGGGGGGGGGGGGGGGGGGGGTTGTTGAGCTGGAGGAAGAAGGGAGGTGGGGGGGGGGGGGTGGGGGGGGGGGGAGTACGTGACTTGATGTGGATAGCTGGATTCTACATCAACAAAGACCACGACAGACAGACAGACAGACCTTTTCGATCTCGGGTAATGTGGCAAGTACCCGACTATCTCGATTTATTGTGCTCTAAATTCCCAGACAGAAAAGTACGATAGAAGGTGCTTGTTGAAATAATGATTCGAAAAAACGAATCCACAGGTACGTATGGGTAAATGTATTTAATCCTAATGAATCTATAGAGAGAGATTTCGGGAATCTGATCGGTGTCCCTTTTCCCCCTGGCGGCTTCGATGTAGTAACGCTGACAAGTCAAAAATACAAAACTCAAAACAAGTGCCGTCATTTACGAAACAAGGAACCGGTCAATCAATGATGATGATGATCCAAGAATAGACTCAGATTCAAGTGAGGGAAATCGCTTAGCTGGACTCGAGGTGGTAATACGGAAGACTGAAATGTCGGCTTCGATGTCTTAAAAAAAAAAATAAACTCGAAAAATTAGAATTGACTTACTGTTTTTCTCTTTGGCGACGATGGTAATATACGGCCTTCTTGAATTCGTAACTTAATTCATCAATCACTCTATAATTCACACAATGACTCGAATACCTCCTGCATGAGCATCACGAATCTGCAACATACCTACTGTTTGAATTCAGGGAACAACCGTGATCACAGATGAATTGCTTGCCCACTGAGTGGCAGATGATAGCGATGAGTGAGACCCGGCTTCTATTCCTCAAATTATTGAAAGGTTTGGCTCTTAATTCAGGTTCGGGACAGTTTGTAACTGATTGATTCAGTCGTTCATGAGGAAGATACAAGAGGAGGAGGAGGAGGTCGAGGGAAATGCAGAGAGAGGAGATCACTCTTATTAAAAAAAGGTATAAAGATGGCTTTGGTATGGTTATCAATAGATCAGAATTATGTTGCTGCTATTGGAGATGAAGGAGGCCTTATGCCAACACGGAGTATCGCTCTTGGGGCAGCCCCTGAGTGAAGTTTGAACCCGTAGAAGAGAAAATAAAGGTTTGACTTGAGAGACTGAAGAAGAACCTCCTGGTGGAGAATTACTACGAAACTCTACGGGAACCGCCCTTCACGTTTCAGTTAATAGGTCAATAGTTAGTTAGAATAGATCGACCATTTCTTAGGTCGTTCAGAGAAAGAAGACCCGAAACGAAAGTTGAGAAGGAAATGAAGTTGAAAGGAAAGTGGATGGAAATGGAAAGACAATTCCACCCTCTCCTAACAATGGATTCACCGTGGTTTTCAGTGCTGAATGATCTCGTAGGTTCCAGAGCTTGGCATTTGGCCTAAGTTATATATATATATATATATATATATATATATATATATATATATATATATATATATATATGTGTGTGTGTGTGTGCGTGTGTGTGTGTGTGTGTGTGTGTGTGTATGAATAATTATCACATCACTGTGATTCATATTGATTATTCGAGCTACAAATGTCCTTTAATATCTAATGCGCTCTACCTCGGAATTAACATGTTTTCATATATTTAAACCGCAGGGGAATGACGGTGTTGTGATAATTATTCATAGTATGGCTACGTGCGGCAAATGTTCGAATTTGTTAACATGGCAGAGGGGGTTGGATATCGATTCTAATTATGAATACCCGACATCGACGGTGATTTGTAAGGTCGGAGTCGGTATCAACTTATAATCTCACTTGTGAGCCGAATCGGTAACAACACTGACGTCCTGATTTCTTTTCTGCCTGCTGGGCGGTGGTTCGAACCCACGAGGGGACGAAATTATTATCAACTAAAAACTTCCCCTTCGGTTTACATATATGAAAATATATTAATTCCGAGGAAAAGCGAATAAGAGATCAAAGGACATTTGTAGCCCGAGTATATACATACATACATACATACATACATACATACATATATATATAAGAGAGAGAGAGAGAGAGAGAGAGAGAATTAATAGCGTTTTCCTTTAAACAACAGTGTACTACTCAGTCTATATAATATGATTTGTAAAAAAATAAATGTGCAGATAATTCAACCCTTTTTCGAATAGTCTCGTAGCCCGGACCATTGAGATACAACGAAGGAGATACCGACTGTAACCCCTACTGGTATTTGGGACTGGACTTGTAAACTGTGAAACTGACCGTCTGCCTAAAATATGTGGGTGCCTTACTTAACAAGCACCACTAATTGCTTGTTAGATTTTGGGTCTAGATCCAGTATATGAGATACTAGATGAAACTAATATATAATATATCCGCAGACTCTCCTGATTATAGAATGAACAGTGATAGACACTCTGGAGGGTGGGTTCCCCCTGGCAGACACAGGAAAAGGGGGCGGGGTTTAATTGGATCTATAGATCCAACTTAGAAGATACTTAGTAAAATTTACACTACAATAGCACTGCATATCCTAGAATGCTGTGATGGTAATGCCAGACATTTTAGTGGGTAGTTTCCCCCGGACAGATATAACCTACGATTGGAGGGGAGAGATGGGACACCTTGAAATTATTCAAAATCTCTCATAGGCATTATTAATATTTTAAAAATGGAATTATCTGAAATTTGTGAGCCTGATAAAATGAAAAGGGCAAAGCATTCAAGAATTAATGTGATGTTTCAGGATAAGAATTACTGCCGGAGTTGTTTTTTCAAAATTCTTATTGTAGTATGGAATATTTCATTTCATTAATTTCATCACATCTATATAAAAAACATATGCACGAGACATAATAGCCCTGGTCTACTTTCTATAGTGTCACACACACACATACATACATACACACACACACACACACACACACACACACACATATATATATATATATATATATATATATATATATATATATACTATATATATATATACATATATATATATATATATATATATATATATATATATATATATATATATATATATATATATATATATATATATATATATACAATATAAGCACTATCCTTTGGTGTAGAGTTATTACTCTATACAAAGTAGTATTTTTTTCTGAATGGGGGGAGGGGTCACAAGTGACAACAGCTACAAGTATGTGTGCTGATCCCTTATTGATTAAACCAATCATATGGTGCCACTCTCAATTCCTCTAAAAAAAGAAATGTAAGTAAGTATTCTCGTTTTAATAGCGTCTTTGGTCATTTTTTTCTCTTTTTGCAGAGTAAGCCTATAGTTTGGGCACTGCAGCCACGTCGAGGTTCGTAGCCCAACGTGTCTTACCATCGACTGAATTGTTCTTTAGTTGCTGTTGATTCGTGTGGATGAAATGAAGTTTTTGTCGGATACGGGAGTTCGATTGATATTAAGACCAAAGTCCCATCATGTAGAGCCGTTTTAACACCCGCACATTCACAAAGAGATGATGTATCACAACACAAATAATCCCTGGAAACGGAAATGTGAATGAATCGTTCAAGACAGGCTAACTGCAAAATTTTTCCCCCATTCTATTCCCCCTCCCGAAGTTGACGATCATACAACCTGGAACTCCTGACTCCCAAATTAAGTTGGCCTATAATAGCATGTCAGTTATCTAATAGTCCACTGATTTTCGGCTGCCTCACTCAAATATGTATTCGGTACTATATATATAATTCGAGGAAGAAAATTTAAACTCGACTCAAAAATAAACTTACGGGCAAATGAAGGCGAAAATTGCCTGCAGTTTGATGTTTAAAGCCAGCTGAGTGTGTTAACTTCCCGCTGGCACGCACTACAGCCAGCCCATGCAATGGGTTTCAATACATTCTATTGGCGACCATTATTCGGCTAATTTTCTCCCTAGTAATGTTATTACTTTCATTGTTCATTATTCCAGTAGACAGGCACTAACATCATATTATATCCTCACGTCTGTTCAATGTATTTATCATTGCTAATATGATTTATAATGCGTCTCCAACACAGTCATAAAAAAACAAAACTGGACAACCTGAAAGGGGAGAGGAAAAAAAAAAAAAAAGAGAAGGGAAAAAAAGTGCAAATCTGTCAGCTGTGTGCAAGGCATAGGGCGTCAGTCACTGGATCTCCCGGCCGAGAGCGACTTCGGGAGGCCATATTGAAAGGTCTCCGTCCAGCTCTTAGTACCATATTTTATATCTTTTTTATTACTTTTTTATCTTTATTATTTATTATGATTATTATTATTATTATTATTATTATTATTATTATTATTATTCTTATTATTATATTATTATTAATTATTATTATTATTATTTTATTATTATTATTTGACCCCAATTTCACAGAGAAAAACATTACCTAAAGAAAACAGGCCTAAGCACTACAACCATTGTGGTCAAGGCCTAAGCATCTGCTCTTGGATCTAAGCAGTGTCAAGCATAAATGGTTCCTGTGTAAATTACAGGACTTTCTTTGCATACAGTAGCGAAGCACTAACTAAACAGTAATCTAGTGCAATCACTACACACTAACATTCACAGTACACTTACACTCAGTAAGCACTCACACTTACATACATTCACTATACACACTGACCCAACATACGCTCACACTCACTAACACTAAACACTCTGAATACCCAACACTCACTATACGCTGAATGCTCACTAAACACTTAAAACAATAAATTCACTAAATAATCATTATACCCCAAACACTCGGTAAACATTCACTAAACACTCACTTAATCCTACACATTAATTAAACACTAAACACTCACTAAACCCTAAACTCAATGAACACTTACACACTAAACATTTGCTATACACTAACATACACAAGACATTCACTAAACGCTCACTTAACATTCGCAAAACATTCACTAAAACCCTAAACATTCACTGAATACTTACACACTAAATATTCACTAAACTCTACCATTCACAAGACATTCACTAAACGCTTACTTAACATTCTCAAAACATTCACTAAAACCCTGAAGACAAAACATTCACTGAATACTTACACATTAAACAGTCACTAAACCCTAAACATTCATCAAACACTTCTCATAAATATTCACTAAACGCTTACTCAGTAAATCATAACAATTCGCTAAACACTTACTCATTAAACATTAACGATAGAAAAAATAGACAATCGCACTAACTTTTAATTTCTCTTGTTTTCTTTACATTAATGCTAGGTGATTATTTTTTGGTCTAGTTTGCTCTTATATTTATTCATAATTACTTTGAGAGAATGGAAATCTTCGAAATAACTCGAAGGATCTCTATTTTAAAAAATAGAGATCCTCTGTGTCCATCCTCAGCCAGGTGTATTATATCTGACGAGTTTTACACCATCCGACAAAAATATCGACCATAGTAACAGCAATATTCATTCCTAAAACTGAGAATACAAAAATGTATCCATGATTTCATTAGTGTGAAAGTCAGTTGAAACCAAAAGAAGGTAGTCCTGCTTCGATAAAACAAACCGCGTAGGCTATAGCGCAATTGTTATGATCTGTACTCTGACTATAGCGTATATATTACATATGTATTACTGTCTATTTAATGGATGTGTATTACTCTATTTAACAAATGTTATGTGTATAGACATAGTACAGCAATAACTCTAATAATGATGAGAACTTACATGCTGCTTTACAGAGCCAGTCATCCAGCCATCTCTTAAACAAAGCTAAAGCGAGTACTATAATCAAAGTCAGTTGATTGCTTGACAAAATGATAATATGACCGAATTGTTATGGGCCTACAGATGACTGTTATTTATATGAAGAAAATAAATAATATTTGTATTAAATAAATACAAAGGATACAAAAAGGATAAAAATATTCATTAAATATATCATGATAATGTATAATACGGGTCGATAGTAGCCTATTATACTAGTCTAGACATTTATCATCAAAGCTTGCCTTCCTCCTCCCCTACCCCCCTCACACGTTGTGGGTGTCAGTCAGAGGGTAACCACTCCCTGAAACGTTTGTCATTAGCACCGCAGTACTCTCGGATGTGCAGTGCTATTGTAGTGTAAATTTTACTAAGTATTTCCTAAGTTGGATCTAGATCCAATCAACAGCCGCCCCCCCCTTTTCAGTGTCTGCGAGGGGGACCCCACCCTCCAGAGTGTCTGTCACTGGTCATTCTATGACAATCAGGAGAGTCTGCGGATATATTATATATTAGTGTCATCTAGTATCTCATATACTTGATCTAGACCCAAAATCTAACGAGCAATTAGTGGTGCTTGTTAAGTAAGCCACCCACATATTTTTTTTATTTTGCATAGGTGGGGTCAGTTTCACAGCTTACAAGTCCAGTCCCAAATAACAGTAGGGGTTACAGTCGGTATCTCCTTCGTTTGTTTGTTTGTTTGTATGGTGCTTTTACGTTGCGTGTAACCAGTGGTTATTCAGCAACGGGACCACCGGCTTTACGTAACTTCCGAGCCACGTCGAGAGTGAACTTCCATCACCAGAAGGTATCTCCTTCGTTGTATCTCAGTGGTCCGGTTCTGCCGCTCTAGAAACCGAAGCACAGTGATATTTATTGTTATTCCGAAGCCTTTAGTTAACTGCAACATCAAATCCAAAGAATATTTCTCAATGTCGATTTGCGTCGCTTATTTTTTGCCGTAACTTTTTTTATTTTATTGATATGTTATTCATAAGAAGCTCTTAGATGTGCTTTGTTAATAGACATACATGATTACCATATACAAACACACAGGCATACGCACATACACGCACACCCACACCCACACACACACACACACACACACATATATATATATATATATATATATATATATATATGTGTGTGTGTGTGTGTGTATATATATATATATATATATATATATATATATATATATATATAGTATATATCTCCCCGATGTGAGTTAGAAATTTATTTCTGTTTATAAATTGTATTTAATTAATAACTAATATTAATAATTTTAAGGGGGAAAAACTATGACTATTACTTAGCATATGTTACCGAGGTTCTAACCTCGGCACAGATTCTCAAAGGAAAAAACTAAAAACAAAACTAATACAAAGTCTCCAAGTCTACCATTCAACTCACGCTCATCTCTCTCTCTCTCTCTCTCTCTCTCTCTCTCTCTCTCTCTCTCTCTCTCTCTCTCTACAACGTAAGTAGGAAGTACAGGAAACCCATGTCTACCAAACTAAAGTTTATCAAACAAACCAACAAAGAAATGAATAGGATTCAGTTGTAATGAATGAGATAATCATAAGACATCAGATCATAAATTGAGTCATCCCCCCCCCCCCCCCCCCCACCCCCCCCCCCCACCCCCCCCCCCCCCCCCCCCCCCCCCCCCCACTCTCTCTAAAAGCATTATGCCTCTGAGTCCATTAAGCAAATTCATAAAAAAATAAGTCCAGATATAATGTATATGTATGTGTTCGTGTGTGTGTATGTATGTGTGTGTGTGTGTGTGTATGTGCATGTGTGTATGTATGTACATATATTCATAGCCTTGATTCCCCGCAATCCGCTCAAAAACATTGAACGGCAAGATGGAATCATGAAGAAATTTATAAAAAAAGAAGAAAAAAAGACAAATCTCTCGAGCAAATCTTTTGATCTTCTTAAGTCATCACATTCCTCCTCCTCCCTCTTCAGACGTTCCAGGAAGGGAGCCAGGAAGGAATGAAGGAAGGAAGGCTTCCTGGAGCGCTTCCTGAAGAACTTGGCTCCGCAGAGCCCGACTCCCAGGTGGCACATTCTCTGGATAAGCTTAGCGCTGCGGAAGAAGATTGGTACAGAAAATTAAAGATGAAGAATGTTATCAATAATCTGAACATATTCCTTGGACGTGCATTTGCACGAACTTATCAATTCTTAAATGGCTGCCGCATTGCAGGTCCACTTAATATTGCTCTGGATGTTCTCGCGGCGGCAAACGTCTTTTGGAATGGATTATCTATTTGGAGAAGGCGTGATGCGATGGACATCTTGGAAATGACCGTGGAGGAATTACTCGCTCTCAGAAACGACCTCGAAGAGGAGAAATTCCAGAGGAAGAAAATGTCTGATGCTTTCGAGTTGTTGGTTAAGTTGATCAGAGACGGTACCCCGACACTCGAAGATATCTGTCCAAGGACGGAAGGATTCGCAGACCGTCAAGGACACGATTCTTGCGGAGGAGGAGGAAAAGCGCAGGAAAAACAGGCACAGTCGCGGAGGAATCTCGATGTTGGCGGTGTACCACTTGTCAATATCCAGATTACGACCAAGGGGAACGTCGGACTGGATTGGAGGCGCTCGAGAACATGCTCCCCGGAGTTCTCGGCGCCAAAGTCGTCGTCGTCGTCGTCGTCAACGAATGACATCTGTGAAGACTTGAGGGAGCTTTATCCGGAATTCCTCGGTGAGGAGGACATTTTGCCCAAAATAGAAAGGGCAGAATGTGACACTGGGAAGGGAGACACCTCGCCCAGAGTCAGAAGGAAACTCCGCGACGATGACACTTTGTGGCGGCCGGACCGACATCGAGATTTCAGCGAAGTAGATACGACAAGCAGGCAGGTTAGGAGGAGAAGAAGATCTGCGTCAAGGAGGAGTAGGAGCCATAGGAGAAAGAGGGACCACTTGGCGGGAAGGGACACCACGAGGAGGCAGAGAATAAAGGAAAAAACGCCTCACTTCCCCCACATTTCCCTGCGCGTCGACCGAGATAGGTTCCAGAAGGATAACTTGGAGGGACAAATTCAGCTTCAAGATGCCCAGGGAGAACTTCACAGGAAGGAGATGGCTAAACTACAGGCAAGTAATCATCGCCTGCAAAAACTAATTCGTGAAGCGAAGCAAGAAAACCGCTACATGATGAACAAGGAGAAGGAATGGAAAAATGAGAACCAGAACCTCCGAAACTACGTCAATTTACTGAAGGAGCGTCTGGCGGAAGCCGAGTGCAAGAACGAGAAGAAAGACTCGGCTGCGAGGAAACTTGAAGGCAGAATGAATGAAGCAGAGGAGAAGGTCCAAAACCTGGCGAGACAAGTCTATGAGAAGGAACGCCAGGCTAAGGAGTGCCACGACGTGGGTAAAGAACTGCGGCGCCAGATTTGCGAAATGGACAATCAGCTGGAAGAGGTTCGCAATGAGAACGAAAGAATGAAGTGCGACCTTCAGGAGAAGGAAAAGCTCCTGCAGTGTAGGGATGCTGAGAAGCACAAGTGTGAGGCCCGTCTGCAGGAGTTGCAGCAGGAGGCCGCTAGCAAAGTGCGTCTGATCACTGAGCTGCAGGAGGAGCTTGGAAGGCTGAAATACGACGGAAAAGACAAGCACAAACATGTCGAACACCTGGAAGGGTTGCACAGGAAACTCAAAGAGGAGAACTATAAGCTCAAGCGGCAGCTCAGGGGATGTCTGCAACATCGGCGTGAGCTGGAGGAGCAACTGGTGGAAACCGATAAACTACTAGAAAGCTTCCTCGCTTTCAACGAACAATACCACAGCCTATTGATGGCGTCCTCTTTGAGGATGAGGATAGATTCAGACCGATCAGTGGAATGTGATCACAGAAGGAAGTCAGGTGCCAGAGGAAAAGGGCACAGAAGGAAGTCAGGTGCCAGAGGAAAAGCGGACCGAGGAAGCCCTCCTCCATCAAAGGGGAAGCGGGCTTCAGGACGATTCTGCTAGGTCTGAAGAAGAAGAGGGAGGGAAGCAGTCTGACTCTGATGCTAGACGACCTTCTGGAGAACTTGAAAACCGTAAAGAGAGGATCAGAGGTCTTGCGAAGGCACTCCAGGCCATCAGACTACTGGAAAAGGCGTTGAGGAAGGCGGACCAGCTCTCAGGAGGAGAGCCAACAGCTGTTCGGAGGCTGGAGGACAAAGCTCTCAGGATAAACGCTAAAGGAAACTAGAAAAGAAAACCAGAAGAAACAGACCAAAATTGTGGAGGACTTTGACTTGTCACCAGGTGGTGATGGACACTGCTGCGTCGTGTTCCAGAGGAGCTGCAATCTTCTTGGCCCATTCGATGGGATTGACTGCAGGATGGGTGTTCACTGCTGCTCCCCCCAGCAGCAACCAGCAACGGGAGGTCCCCCCACCTCCCACACACCCATCCTCCAATCAACTCCATCGATTGGGCCAAGAAGATCGCAATGCCTCTGGGACATGACGCAACACCATCAACTGGTGATCAGTCAGTCAGAATCCTTCACATGGGCTGTTTCTTTGCAGCTGTGATGACAAGTCTTGTGATCGGCCTTTTCATCAGGCATCCTTGGCGATTCTCTCATCTCTCTGACGGATGAAGGAGGACCAGCTCTCAGGATGAGAGCCAACAGCTGTTTGGAGGCTGGAGGACAAGCTCTCAGGATGAGAGCCAACAGCTGTTTGGAGGCTGGAGGACAAGCTCTCAGGATGAGAGCCAACAGCTTTTTGGAGGAAGGAGGACCAGCTCTCAAGAGCTGTTTGGAGGGGCACAGGACCCCCCACCCACCTCTCCTGCCACATGATACCTTCTGGAGTGGGTATCAAACCAGATCACATATCTGAGCAGCAGGCAACCTCTGGCGCGGCGTAGAAACCCGTAAGTTAATGCCTTCTACTCCATATGTGAATTGGGTTATGCACTGCAAGGTCCATCTTTTGTATATACTGCAGTGGCAACCTCTGGCGCGGCGTAAAAACCCGTAAGTTAATGCCATTGTATATATGCAAAATATGGGTCATGCATTGCATAACGGATTGAATACTTTCATATACTACTGCGGCAACCTCTGGCGCGGCGTAAAAACCCGTAAGTTAATGCCTCATGTAGTATGTGCAAAATATTTGATCCCAGTGTGGTAGGGGGAAGACTCAGGTTGAGAGCCAACAGCTTTGTGGAGGAAGGAGGACCAGCTCTCAAGAGCTGTTTGGAGGGGCACAGGACCCCCCACCCACCTCTCCCGCCACATGATACCTTCTGGAGTGGGTATCAAACCAGATCACATATCTGAGCAGCAGGCAACCTCTGGCGCGGCGTAAAAACCCGTAAGTTAATGCCTTCTACTCCATATGTGAACTGGGTTATGCACTGCAAGGTCCATCTTTTGTATATAATGCAGTGGCAACCTCTGGCGCGGCGTAAAAAACCCGTAAGTTAATGCCATTGTATATATGCAAAATATAGGGTCATGCATTGCATAATGGATTGAATACGTTCATATACTACTGTGGCAACCTCTGGGCGCGGCGTAAAAACCGTAAGTTAAGCCTCATGTAGTATGTGCAAAATATTTGATCCCAGTGTGGCAGGGGGGAAGACTCCCTCTCTCTTGGCTAGTTGGTGGAGCTGAGGATGGGGAAGAGCCCATCCCTGGCCAAAAAAACCCCCATGCCAATGATGCTCCACTGGCGAAGATGCTCCAGGGGTGAGATCACTTAAGATCGATAAAGGCAAATAATTATATATATATAATATAATGTATCTATATTATATCTTATATATAATATAATATATAATATAATATATATTAATTTTAGATATATAATACTGTAATTTATATACATTGTATATTAATATTGATTATATAATATATATTGTATTATACTATATGTATATATATATTAATAATATACATATCTATATATTATAATAATTAATATACGTTCTATATATATATATATAAAATAATATATATTATATATATTAATTATATATATATATATATTAATATATATATATATATTTGTTTTATTATATATAATTAATATATAATATATATGTTATAATATATATATAATATATATATATGGAATATATAATAATTATATATATATGATATTATAGGTATGTATATATTGTATGTTTAAATGCATTTATATGCACATCTATAGTTATATGTCTAGTATCTATATATCTATATATATTTATATATATATATTCTATATATATTTATAATATATATATATATAATTTATTATAATATGTTATATTTATATATATATATATATAATTTATTTTATATATATATATATTATATATAGTATATATATATATTTATATATGGGATATATATAATAATATAGTTAATTTATATAACTGTATGTATCTTACGTATATAAAATGCATTTATATTGACATATATATTATATGTCTAGTAGGTGAAAAGAGGGGGAATGGCTAATAATATGTTTAAAGTGTCATATATGATAGCGAAGTCACATAGCTCTCCTCGTTTAGAGACAAGAGTTGGTGCAGTGGAAGTTCACTTGGAGAAAAAGGTATTTGCTGAACAAGCAACTTGACTCAGAGATCATTCCCCGTTTGTGAGGCATGTACGTTCGTTTGTACACGTATTACAGGCCTACTAGTTCAGGGTACTTGTGGAAGACGCATTCTTTGAGACGAACGAGAACAGATCAAGTGGTTGCTCCGAGTGTCGGGAGAAAACGCCCATCGAAAAGGTAGGACTCATTCTATAAAAAACTTAGAAAAACTGTTACCTTTTGAAAAGAGAGAGAAGTGTGAAATACTCTCTTTACGTAAATACTTTGAAAAGAGTGATGTGGGGGATGTCTCTATACCTATTATCTTTATTACAGATGGGTCCAATTCCATGGTTGATTAGAAACGGGATTCTCTAACCTGACTAATACGAGACGTTAAGACACTTTTGGGTTTGGGAGTGTAACCTTAGTCAGGAGGGTAGAATGTTGTCTTACTGGTTTCTTTATGGGTAGATTTGGGTGTTTATGCCATTATGACTCGTTAATCATTTTGTTCTATGTTATAACCAATTACTTTGGGAAATAAACAGTATTCTTCTATATTTACGCAGTCTTAATAAGCCTCGTGACATCTTACAGACAGGGCACCGTTGGCAACAGGTAAGAGTTCCCAGTTTGTGTAGTTTAGGGGATAAGGAGGGGGAAACATATATATATATATATATATATATATATATATATATCTATATATATATATATACATGTATCGTATATATATATATATATATATATATATATATATATATATATATATTATATATGTATATAAATATATATATATATATATATATATATATATATATATATATATATATATATATATATATTATGCAATTAAATAGCCACAATGCCCTCTTAACTTCTTGAATTCTTTGCTTCTTTTTGGATACACTTGTCACTACAAAGCCCGAAGATCCAAGTTCAAAGAAATTTGAAGAAGACATTGTGATGTCCGGTCCTGGGAAAACGAACCCAGGTCAAAACTTCTTTGAACTTGGATCTTCAGGCTTTGAAGTGACAAGCGTATCCAAAAGAGCAAAGAATTCAAGAAGTTAAGAGGGCATTGTGGCTATTTAAGTTGCATATATATATATATATATATATATATATCTATATATATATATATAATCTATTATATATATATATATATATATATATATATATTATATTATACTATATAAATATATATATATATATCAATATAATATATATAATTATATATATTGTTATATAAAATATATTAATATATATCAATTTATCGTCCTACAGGAGAAAAGAGATTAAAAGGACTCTAGTAGCTCGATAATTTCGCCTTCCACCAGGCCTCTTCAAGAGCTTTATTTTAACTAAACAGAATGAGCATTACAAGAAATTCATAAACACTTTCCCACTGGGAAAAAAAAATATCATAATTGTCAAAGTAAAAATTAGGTTGTTTAAATCATAAACAAATTGTCAAACCAGCAAATCAAACAGGTTAAAAGAGAGAACTATTCAACGATTTGGTGAATGGTCATTTAAACTTTTCTCTGAATTTGTACTGTTGGGAAACAATATGAAGGAATAAAGGGTCCAATTTATATATGCCCTGACTTATATTAAAGTTATTTTGTTTGCTAAAACATATGCAAGCTGCTTCTAACAAATTTCTTGCAATCATATCTTTTTCTTTGAATAATGTCTCTGTTTTGTTCCAAAGGATAGGACAGCCACAATTTTGTACATGTAAGTTCATAGCACTGTTTGGAGAATTTGTTCTTACACAATATCGATGCTGGGAAATTCTCTTATCGATATCTTTACCTGTTTGTCCCAGGTAGAATTTGCCACATTCACAAGGTATTTTGTAAACCACGCCTTCTTCTTGTTTGGGGCTGTTGCAAATAACTATCTTTCCTACTGTGTTGGAGTAAGAAAATACTACTTTAAAGTTTAATAATCTCAAAGGATAAACAATATCACTGAATGAAGGGTGGAATGGGAGAACCAAAGTACTACTCATATCGTATTCCTTTTTGGTGGTTTGTTCTATAATAAGTTTGTTTAGCTAAGAATAAACATTCCTCTATTTCCCTGATCGAAAAGTTGTTTTTCATGCCAATTCTCGTGAACTTACATGTACAAAATTGTGGCTGTCCTATCCTTTGGAACAAAACAGAGACATTATTCAAAGAAAAAGATATGATTGCAAGAAATTTGTTAGAAGCAGCTTGCATATGTTTTAGCAAACAAAATAACTTTAATATAAGTCAGGGCATATATAAATTGGACCCTTTATTCCTTCATATTGTTTCCCAACAGTACAAATTCAGAGAAAAGTTTAAATGACCATTCACCAAATCGTTGAATAGTTCTCTCTTTTAACCTGTTTGATTTGCTGGTTTGACAATTTGTTTATGATTTAAACAACCTAATTTTTACTTTGACAATTATGATATTTTTTTTTTCCCAGTGGGAAAGTGTTTATGAATTCTTGTAATGCTCATTCTGTTTAGTTAAAATAAAGCTCTTGAAGAGGCCTGGTGGAAGGCGAAATTATCGAGCTACTAGAGTCTTTAATTCTCTTTTCTCCTGTGGACGATATTGACATATCTCATCTTCGTGTTATGAAGATTATATATATAGAAGATGTCCACGCGTAGTCTTCAATCCTTCCTTAATCTTCACCCTGAATTACGTCAGTTAGTGTTTAACTACAAGAAATCTTTACTATGTGCTCACAGGAAGAAAATGCAGTTCAAGTTTTTAAGAAGTTGCCGCGAAGAATGTGTTGTCCCGAATTCTCTAGTTACAAAGTGCCACCGAAATTTAAATGGAAACAGTTTTGGAAACTTGGAAAATGAAATACTGAAATTACACATTGATAACGCTAAAATAGAAACCAGGCAATGTTTCAGAAAAACCAATCGCATTAAAACTGAATTGCTAAGAAGCGTACCACAAAACTTTGTACATAATATTTTTACTTGGGCATATAATCACCTAAGGAGGGAAATACAGAAGGTAAGAAATCTCCACACTAGAAAATTATCAAACCTTATTTCACGTTCCCCATGGAATAATTATGGACAAAGCAATAAGTTTACTTAATCTTTCATCTAAAAAACCCTCTCCACAACAAACGAGAAAACAGCACTCGAATTAGGAATGAAATTTAATAATCCTTCAAAGAAACCAGACATACTTAAAATACAGAAGACCTTTGAAGAAAAGGAAAAGGATAATCACCAACACGAAAACAACGACAGACTAATTTTAGCCAAGGGAATAGTGTACAGTGCTTATATGAAACATGTTGATTGCTGCTTTTTTCCAAAACGGTTGAATACAGCACTGAAAAATGTCAAAGGAGATAACGAACTGCATATTACCAGAGCAGATAAGGCGAACACCATAGTCATCTTAGACAAGCATACTTATGTGGAGAAAATGAACAACCTATTGAACGACCAAGACACCTACGAAAAACTAACTACCAATCCCGTAGAAAGAGTCAACGCAGAATTTCACAGGAACCTCAGGAATATTCTTGGAAATAACCAACACCTCATCAGCAAGTTCAAGCATTCCAATGCTAAACTACCTTACTTATACGGAACAGTAAAGACCCACAAAGATGGTTACCCCATGCGACCCATCATCAGCACAATAGGAAGTGTACAATACCTTCTTTCTAAGTTTCTCGTAAATTTGTTAAAACCACTTGTAGGAACTATATCTAACTCCCACATTTCTAATTCAGTTGAATTTGTTAATGTAGTTCAAAATGTACAAATTAACCAAAATTGTCACATGATTAGTTTTGATGTACAAAGTTTATTTACCTGTACCAGTTTTAGATCTGCTTGAATTTTTAAATATGGAACTAAATAAATATGTTTTTACTATACCTGTTTCAGACATTTTGAATTAATTAGACTTTGTGTAATAGATACATGTTTTGTTTTTAATAATAGCTATTATAAGCAGAAATTTGGAATGCAAATGGGCAACTGTTTGTCTCCTGTGTTGTCTAACATATACATGGAATTCTATGAAACTCGTATTGCCAACAGCATATTACCAGATGATGTTTATTGGGTTAGATACGTGGATGACACTTTTACTGTTTGGAATGTAAACCACAACACTGATGAATTTCTCTCGATCTTAATTCCTTAGTACCATCAATAAAATTCACCATGGAAAAAGAAGCAAATAACTCTATTAATTTTTAGATACTAAAATAATAAGAACAGATAATGGCCTAAAATTCAAAATTCACAGAAAAGCTACAAACAATAACCTAATGATCAATGCAAAATCGACCCATACACGCAACGTAAAGTACATGGCTTTGAGATGTCACTTTTTTAAGAGCACTTAGACTAGTTAGCCTGAATATTTAGACGAGGAGATTAGTATTATCACGAGAATTGGCATGAAAAACAACTTTTCGATCAGGGAAATAGAGGAATGTTTATTCTTAGCTAAACAAACTTATTATAGAACAACCACCAAAAAGGAATACGATATGAGTAGTACTTTGGTTCTCCCATTCCACCCTTCATTCAGTGATATTGTTTATCCTTTGAGATTATTAAACTTTAAAGTAGTATTTTCTTACTCCAACACAGTAGGAAAGATAGTTATTTGCAACAGCCCCAAACAAGAAGAAGGCGTGGTTTACAAAATACCTTGTGAATGTGGCAAATTCTACCTGGGACAAACAGGTAAAGATATCGATAAGAGAATTTCCCAGCATCGATATTGTGTAAGAACAAATTCTCCAAACAGTGCTATGAACTTACATGTACAAAATTGTGGCTGTCCTATCCTTTGGAACAAAACAGAGACATTATTCAAAGAAAAAGATATGATTGCAAGAAATTTGTTAGAAGCAGCTTGCATATGTTTTAGCAAACAAAATAACTTTAATATAAGTCAGGGCATATATAAATTGGACCCTTTATTCCTTCATATTGTTTCCCAACATTTTGACAAATTCAGAGAAAAGTTTAAATGACCATTCACCAAATCGTTGAATAGTTCTCTCTTTTAACCTGTTTGATTTGCTGGTTTGACAATTTGTTTATGATTTAAACAACCTAATTTTTACTTTGACAATTATGAAATTTTTTTTTTTCCCAGTGGGAAAGTGTTTATGAATTCTTGTAATGCTCATTCTGTTTAGTTAAAATAAAGCTCTTGAAGAGGCCTGGTGGAAGGCGAAATTATCGAGCTACTAGAGTCTTAATTCTCTTTTCTCCTGTGGACGATATTGACATATCTCATCTTCGTGTTATGAAGATTATATATATATATATATATATACATATATATATATATATATATATATATATATATATATATAATATATGATCAACTTAAATAGCCACAATGCCCTCTTAACTTCTTGAATTCTTTGCTCCTTTTTGGATACACTTGTCACTACAAAGCCTGAAGATCCAAGTTCAAAGAAATTTGAAGAAGACATTGTGATGTCCGGTCCTGGGAAACGAACCCAGGTCCAAACTTCTTTGAACTTGGATCTTCAGGCTTTGAAGTGACAAGCGTATCCAAAAGAGCAAAGAATTCAAGAAGTTAAGAGGGCATTGTGGCTATTTTAAGTTGCATATATATATAATGTGTAGATATATATATATATATTATAATATAATAATATATATATATTATATTCTATTATCAATTCTATATATATATAATATAATATAACATACCATACATAATATATAATCCTTGATACAAAAACCATATGAGACCAGTGAGGTTTTGTACAGTTTAAAGGAATATCAATGACGTTCTAATTCATCGTCCAAAAATTCAAGTAAATCATCTACAGACATTTTTAAAAAGAGAGAACATCAAATTTATCTATATTAAAATAAAAATTAATGATATCCCTTTAACTGTAGCAAACTTCATTAGTCTCATAAGCTTATGTATCAAAAATAGTACATTTTGTTTTAATGGGAAATTTTTTGTACAAAAGTTTGGCATGGCTATGGGTAATCCCTTGTCTCCTGTCCTTAGCAATATTTACATGGAATTTTTTTAGACAAAGCTCTTACCAAGAATTTTGCCCCAAAAAGTTATATGGTTTAGGTATGTGGATGATATTTTCTGTATCTGGCCAGTTCACGAAAATCTCCAGGAATTCCTTAATAATCTCAATAATTTAGTCCATTCTATAAAATTTACTGTAGAGGATGAAAGAAATTGTAATTTGAATTTTCTTGATGTAACAGTCCATAGAAATGATAGAAATTTCACCTTCTAACAGTCTTTCGAAAACCTACTAACATTGCCTCTTTTGCTCATTATTATTTCAATCACCATCAGAATGTTAAATTCTCGGGTTTTTATGGGATGTTCCTAGGGGGATTACGTGTCTGTAGCCCGCAGTTTATTGGCGCTGAGATTAAAACTTTTTATGATATTGCAATGAAACTTAAATACCCTAGGACTTCTCTAGATGTGGTATGGAAAAGAACTAGAAAAACATTTTATTTAACTAATGACAAACTTGAATTTAGTGAGCATAACATTTTCAAATTACCCATTGAAGAAAGGTTTTTAGAAATTCCTATAATTTTAAAGCTTTTCAACATAAACGTTGCAGTCAGCATTTTCAGTGTCAAGAGTTTAGTAATGGAAAATTCTGAAGATGTTTCTGGCTGCATATATGAAATTCCTTGTAAAAAGTGTGATAAAATGTATTAGGGACAAACCGAAAAATCGCTTTCACAACGAATCAAACAGCGCCAATATTCGGTGAGAATTGATCAAATATCGAATGCATTATTCGAACATATGAGAGATTTAGATCATCCTATTAACTGGAGTCAAGCATGAGCCTTAATCCCATGTAATGACACAATTAAAAGGAATATCATCAAATCTTTTTTTCATCAAGTCATATAATGGAAATGCTCTAAATTTAAGTCTTGGTTTATTTAAATCGATGCCTTCATAATGAAAAAAGTTGTGGATAAAAATAAGTAACAGAATTAATATATTCAGTTGTATAACTATTTTTGGTCTTTGTATAGCTAAGGTCCCGTTTCTCTTATGGTGAAATCTGCTTTAGTTTGTGACCATGTGATCTCTGATTATCCTGGAATATCTCTTTGATTTTTACCCTTTTGACAGTTATTAACCATCTGGTATCACTGGTCTTTTTGTTTACCTGGTAACCTTCTTTCCAGCAGTCAGACGGTTGAAGACAACACACTTTTCTTGTTGCCAATAAAGGGAATTGTTTTTGTAGATACTTACGTCTGTCCGCAGTTGTTTTGTCTCTGTAAATCCGTACTTTTATATAAAAATCTTCCTGTATCTTTTTACATGAACATTTGGTGATTTCCAGTTATTTTCTATCCTATTTTCGTTTTCTTTCCAGTAAATAATAAAATAAATAAATAAATAAATATTCCCATACCATGAGAATCATGGACAATGTATGTCTTGCCTTTCAGTGTCCTGCATCATTGTGGGAATGATACCTGCCCAAACATTTATAATTGATTTAGAGGATGATTTTTCTGTATCACTGCTTGTTGCTCATGTACATATTTCACAGGTTCTCTTACATCTATTTCAACATGGCTGTCAACTTCTTCCGGTTTTTCGACTCCTCTAAGAGAAAACCTTTTCGCCGCATTAGGAGAATTGTGGCAGTTTTCACTTTTAAGTCGACCGATGCATACATAGCATTTTGTGTCATGTAATTTAACCAGGTGTCTGATCCATGGATATTGGACAAACATCTTTTGGTCCAGTCCCTACTAGTGTAGTTTGAAACTCTAATGAAGTTTATTCTGTTCCTTTCACAATATAATATATTTTCCTTTTGATGAACTGAGTGAATTTTCTTTGTTTTCATAGATAAGAGCAAACGATTTTGACTCTCTCTCTCTTCTCTCTCTCTTCTCTCTCTTCTTCAGTCTCTCGTCTCTCTCTCTCTCTCTCTCTCTCCTGACCTAAGGTCAAGTCAGCAGACACGTCTTGAAGCAATGGTCATAGAGATTTGTACCTCCTGACATCTTCATGCAAAAGAGTTTAAAAGTACCATGATATGAATTCATAACCCAGAGTTGATTTGATAAAATCCCGAGAGGCTATAAAGTGATGAGATGACAGTCATGACCTAGATTCATATCCAGAGTTCAATTTGAAAAGGAAGTCTGTGAAGTGTTGAAATGACAGTCATGCTTTGAAATCTAATGAAAGTTCTTTGCTTTCCAGGTTTGTTTGAGAAGCTGTGATCACTCACTGCCAGACAGACAAAGAGAACATTGCACACACCAACTGAAGCTCCAGTTCATCGGATGAAGGAATGAAGAAATATCTGGACTCGCTTGAAAATGACAAGAGTATCGATTTTAAGAAAATGTTTTAGAGGTGATGATTGTTGTTTGGCCAGGAGGGCTGTTCAGTTGCTGTTAAATTGCTGTCCCATGATATTCATCGTTCTGACTTGATAAATAACAGCATTAGTCAACTATTGTTGGCAATATTCAAGAGGATTTGTCTTGAGTCTGGTGGCCGGTGAATGTCAAGGCTTAGCTTTCATTGGAAAAGGGAAAATGAAAATAAACAGATCACTCTGGCCTTCAAGAAAATAACAATTATTGTAGAGATAAAAAGAAATACTCTGTAGGGTGTATTCATTGCACATTGTATCTTCCCCACAGCATCAGTGGATTTGGCCTTTCGTCTCATAAGTTGTATTTCATTACTATCTTGTTTTATTCAGGAAGCAGTTAAACCGTACGGTTTTAAGAACTCTCTCATTTGGCAGATAAGTTAAATACTATAACCCACGTGAATGTTGACTGTGATATGACCTAAGGAGGCACTCGGTGTATCTCATGGTAATATCATTGGGGTAGAGGGTACAAACATTCCATATTTGCTTATGCCCGAATGCCTCCAGTGCAGAGTGACCCAACAACAGTGAAACTAGGTATTCGATGGTTAGCAACTGGTTAGGCCTTGCAATGCTAGTGTGAGTCCTTTGTCTCATCTGTTTATTTTCCCACTTCACCCGTGGGGACTTAGTGCCGTCAGTGCACCTCATTCGGTGCACTGTAGGCATGACTTAAGGTTCTTTGGAGCGTCCCTTCAGCCCCTAGCTGCAACTACTTTCATTCCTTTTACTGTACCTCCGTTCATAATCTCTTTCTTCCATTTCACTTTCCACCCTTTCTAACAACTGTTGCATCGTGCAATGCAACTGCTTTGAGGTCTTCCTCCTGGTGAACACCTTTCAACGCTCCCTTCACTCTCAGTTTCCCTTTCAGAACTGAATGACCACACCAGAGGTACCAGCGCTTGGCATTCCTCCTCAATTTTATGTCCCAATTTCTTTAGAAATGCATATTATATAATATGATGTATGTATGTATGTAATTATGTGTAGAATAGCCTTCCTCTGCGTGAACGGTTCACTTTCACTCGAACTAGAGAGGTCTTGGAACGAGAAGAAGAAAGCCCCACAGCGCATTGCCCGGAAGACAAAGCATCTTTCCCTTTGTGCTGCTTTGTTGTCATATCCCGTTATTCTGATGCGACAGTCTTTTGTTTCCGCTCACACAATTCTCTGTTCAACTTGGTTCGCTTTGGTGTGCTGTGTTGAGTGAACTGATCGACAATGTAGCTCCTTTTTTGCCTTCCGAGTGATAGTTTGTTAGAATTCTCTTTGAAGAATGTGTTTGAGTCATCTGATAATCCTGGTATTTATTAGAATTCAATCTGCAACTGTGCTTAAGTTTTTCACTTTTATGAATATGTCTGGGAACTTCATAAGTTCGAGCGAAGATACGATGCTTTATCACCCTAATTCAATTCGACTTATATGTTAATAGTTTAATTAAATTGTTATCTTTTTATTAATAGTTTAATTTATCTTCTAATAACTGATCATCTCTTTCCGTATTTCTCATCACCTTGTTACCTCTTTCGAATGAACACCATTACAAGTATTCTTGGGAAGGGGAATTCCAAGTCAGTGGCTCCTTTGGTGGCTGTTCCATCTGAATAGGGTCCATCTTCTGAATATAAGGATAATAATAATAATAGGTAGAAGACATCTTTCAAACAAACAGGTGCTGTTGTTAAAAGATATTGCTGCATCAGCCGCGTTGATTTTTTAGAGAGTTTTATCTATGTTTCTTATCATAGCTTTGTCTTGGGTACTACAGTTAACAAGCAACCTTCCATTTCCTGGCATTATAGGAGTTCCACGTTACCCGAGTGGATTTCGTGCTCAGCTACTAATCCATCCGGTGGTCCGAAGTTCGATTCTCGGCGCGTCCAACGCGGAATCAGAGGCATTTATTTCTGGTGATAGAAATTCATTTCTCGATATAATGTGGCTCGGATCCCACAATAAGCTGTAGGTCCCGTTGCCAGGTAACCAATTGGTTCCTAGACACGTAAAAATATCTAATCCTTCGAGCCAGCTCAAGGAGAGCTGTTAATCAGCTCAGTGGTCTGGTTAAACTAAGAAATACTTACTCACTGGCATTATAGGAGTAGTGAAATATGAAGAGTAATGTGCATAGAGTTTAATCGTAAAACTAATATTTCATCAAATAAAGTAATGATAACATTAATTACCATATTTATATTAAATATTATTTTAATTTTACAAATAAACTCCATTTACATTACTCTCTATATTTCACTACCCATATTATGCCTGGAATTGGAAACTGTTATACCCAAGAGGAAGCTATCGTAAGTAAAATAGAGAAAGCTCTCTACAAAATCAACTTGGCTGATGCAGCAATAGCTTTTAACAACAACACCAATAATAATACCCTTTACCAGAGTTGTTAGTTTATTCAGTAGTATTTTGCCATTGTTACCAATACACGTAAATGGGTACTTTGTCTTCTGTCCCTCTCAGATGTTCATTGTGCATCCTTTATGTTGGGTTACTGTTACGATGTTCAATTATTGTTGTGATTTTTATCCTCCCTGTTCATATTGGTGGTGTTAAGCAAATATCTATACTGTCATCTTTAGTCTTTGCCTAGTGGTGTGGGGAAGGGTGGTAAGTTTTTGTGAATCCTGCAGTTCATTGAAGACAAACTTATTTTTAGAGCTGAAATGGATGGTTGGGTCTTCCCTGCTCTCGACTGAGTGTTCGTTCAGACACAAGTGGAGGTGAGAAGTTTGTCTCCCCTGAAACACAGACAGGATTCATTCGGTGTCATGGGCTTTGCAAGGCTACATTTGGTAAGTGGACATTTGTATATACCATAGTATGTATACATAAAATGTGAGTATATATGTATGGATGTATATTATATGAATGCATCTGTAATAGAATGTGTATATATGAATATATATGAATATATATAGTATTTGCGTATAGATAGTACTTAGACGCCAAGATACGTTATTCAATTGTATTCCACGTAGGAAAATGAAAAGTGATTTATTTAGAAAATGCTCAGCGGTTTCGTCCTCCAGTGACCTCCTCTTGGAGCCTTTATTTAGGAAATAGAGAGAGGGAAAAAAGGCTTAAAATACTGCACGTGTGAAACACCTTTACCAGAAACTAGCAGTTTGAACTAAAAAAAAAAACATTCGACAGTAAAATAATACGATAAAACAAGAATACATAGTAGTTTTACAAATAAAAATACCCAAATATCAAATGAGGTAATATGTCCACTTGAAACAGCTTAACTCGAGGAAGAATACTGGATAAAATGATCCAATTCGTAGTGACGTCTCATGACTTGTTAAATAAAAGGCTCTAATTTATAGAAACCTGTTGATAAATTGACATTTGTTTCCTTTGGTGTGAACCAAGCAAGCTCTGCTATCAAATTCTTTCAATTAGAACCTGTGCTCTCGAATGAAATCTTTGACCCGAGCCAGTCAATCGTTAAACCACACGTACTACGTACTGTGAAGACACATATCATTACTTGTGTTTATGATTTAAAATGAGCTTTTCGAGTGCCTCCCCTGTATGAGAACTACCACCACACTCCACACTTCTCCATTGGAGGACGACAAAGCTGTTGGCATATTCTAACAAAAACCCTTTTCATTTGGCTATATTTAATATACACATACATATTATTCATTTTATGTATTCTTTGTTGTTTTAAGAGAAAAAGGTGGTTATCATTATTATGTACCTCAGGGATCCAAGTTGTCAGTATCCAATACTAAGCTACGGTATTCAATATCTCAAAGACGGAACATTATAATGTATTGAATGGGAACCTCCTCCTCGGCTGTCAATCCAGATATTATATTACATTCTGTAAAGTTAAAAGCTTACGAGCTAAAAGCTGAAGGAAATAAGTTGTAATAAGTCTTCAATAGAAAATATTCCGTCACCACGTAAATCTCAGATATACAAGTAACATTGGTTCTCTGCAGTCTTGAGGTTCCACTCAATAAAGATTTATTCCGAGGTAATATCTATTCTTGCTCTTCAGAACTAATATAAAATTGTATATCTCTATTTTATTGTAACGAGGAGAAATTAATGTGTTTTGGCCTTATTGCATTTAAAGTAAAGTAGAGATGGATTTCCAAAGTATAGAGAGTTTGTGTGTGTGTGTGTCTGTGTGTATGTGTGTGTGTGTGTGTTTGTGTGTATGTGTGTGTGTGTTTGTGTGTATGTGTGTGTGTGTTTGTAGGAGGTATCATTGCAAAAATCACAATTTCAAATAGGCCACAACCTAAGATCCCGTACTCGGACAGTGCCATCAGTACACCTCACGCAGTGCACTGTAAGCATTACTTAGGGTTCTGTGTAGCGTCCTTTCGGTCTTTAGCTGCAACCCCTTTCATTCCTTTTTGTGTACCTCCTTTTATATTCTCTTTCCACCCTCTCCTAACACTTGCTTCATAGTGCTTCAACTGCCAACGGTTTTCCTCCTGTTACACCTCTGAAGCCTTTTTATTCTCAATTTCGCTTTCATCGCTGATTGACCTCATAGATCCCAGCGCTTGACTTTTGGCCTCAATTGTATATATGGCACCAGAACGATTGCTAAGTGCCACACTTTGATCTTTGTCGTCTTCAGTTGGGGGTTTTGTGCGAGACTTAGAATTTGTGGTTCCTTCTGTGTCGAGAAATATTTGTATAACTTCATAATTGCTGTTTATATTTCCCGATCTTTTGCTGAATATTGATTATAATACGGAATCATTAGGATGGTTGGTGTTCCTTTTTTTTTAATTGTACCTTCTCCTCTGCCATCAATCTTGTTTGTTCTCTCTCTCTCTCTCTCTCTCTCTCTCTCTCTCTCTCTCTCTCTCTCTCTCTCTCTCTCTCTCTCTCTCTCTCTCTCTCTCATGAACTAGGATTCATAATGTATCTTATGCGTCATGATACAGGTCAGTTCTTCTGAACCTGTATTCATCAGCAATATGAACTTAGTCTCATCCTCATATTTAGTTTCGTATCTGGTTTCTGGTGTACGGGTTTGAGCTCTTTCCAAGCTCTTTCCAAGCTCGTCTGTCATGTGCATTTTCTGTCTGAATTCCCTCCTGTTCCCGGAATGCACAGGTGCTTTCCTTCATCCACCCATTTTGTCATTTCCAAGTCTGCTCATTTGTAGGTCTTTTATGAACGCCATCAGCTCTTGAAAAGATTGCCTGCGAAAAGTGTTCAGTTTCCTTCGATTGGCGCTTTTTCGTTTCCTGCACAACCTCTCTCACTCACAGCGTCATCATTGATGCCACTCTCCTGACAGGACATTTTCTCCTCTTCCTCTTTCATATTCACCCATAAATTTGATTATACTGACACTGATTTCATTCGTCTCCATTCTACTTCAATATCCAGGTCTCCTCCTCCTCCTCCTCCTCCTCCTCCTCTTCCTCTGTCTGTCTGTCTGTCTGTCTGTCTGTCTGTCTCTGCTGTTCAGACCAGGTCCTTTCCATCTAGCAGCTCCTCCCAGGTGCCTTCAGTTTTGTTATTCCTTTAAAGCATCTCTCTCCCTAGACTATGATTTCAAATGAACACCATATTCTGTGGCTTGAATTACTATACTCGGTTTTTTTCCATCTGTCCATCCGCCTGTGGTGTTTGCGTATGGTAACACTGCGTCCCGGGCTTTCGACAGTTACATTCAGCTTACATTCAACAATAATAACAATATCCTATTTCGAATATTAACGGTGTAATTCACATACAGTAAATTATTAAAACACTTTTCAGTTGCAAATGTACATCCAGATATCCTTTTATTTACCTAAAACTTACACATAGCGTAACTATTTAAAGCCCGGGACGCAGTGTTACCATACAAAAACACCACAGGCAGATGGACAGATGGAAGAAAACAGAGTATAGTGAATGGTGCCCGTGGTGGGCTCCCTAAAGCTTCTATGTTATTCTATAGTGCTCTTCTTACCTATACAGAGAGTCTAGTACCCTTTGGTTTTTCTTAACTCACCATCAGATACCCCTTGGGTCCATAAACAAAAGTTAATTTTTGCTTGGTACTTAAATGTAGATGCCCTTGTGTAAAGATGGTCTATTGTTGCGCTTCCTTTTGTAAAACCAAATGACAATCGTATCTGAAGTCTTTACAGCACTGGGGGCCATTTCAGATAGTTACAAAAATATGTGTAATGGGGACCTTCTATTTCTGCTTGGTACCTTCGTGTAGATATTATCTCTTCATAAAGATTCTGTCTCCTGTTGGGTTTCCTTCAACAGAACGAGACTGACCATTATATCTGAAGTCTTTCTTGCTCTAGGGCACCAGTTCGAATAAAGAATTAGAAGAATGGGGAGTAGGGTCGAGGATGCCTTGGCTATATATATTCGTATACGCCTCTCTTACTTCTTTCTTACTGACGCTCTCTCGGGATGACGACAGATCAGGCGTCTTACATCCTGTGTATATATTTACACACACAAACACAGACTTCTCTCTCTCTCTCCTACCCCACATCCTCATCCAGTCGCCATCTTGTCATCCAGATTCCTCCTCCGCCTCCTTCTCTTAGGGAGACCTCCTCCGGGCGTCCCCGCCCCTCCATCTTCCTCCTGTCCTTCAGTGGGTCTCCCCCTCCAGCGATGAACGGCCTGGCATCACTGAGGTCCCGCCTCCCTCCCTCCCTCCTCCGCCCTCCCTCTGAGGGACTGAGAAAGAGTCTCCGCCCTCTCTCTGCTCCTCCTCTGTCTTTGAGTCACTCCTCCCTCTCGGTGGTGGTGGAGCTCTCTCTCTCTCTCTCTCTCTCTCTCTCTCTCTCTCTCTCTCTCTCTCTCTCATAAGATGCGGGTATGAGACCTACAGATCCTTATTTCAATCTTTGAGTTTTGAATGAATAGGCCTAATGTTTGTTCTGTTGGAATATCTTGTCTTGTCCCTTTTTTGTGTCTTGCATTTCGTTTCCTTTGTTTTTTTTATTTTTTATTTTTTTATCACATTCATGAAGTGAATAACGACTCATTTGCATATGAACTGGATGGAGGGAGTTTGCATGCAGTATAAACGGTTACCGTTCGATCTTTCTTCTTCCCCTGATATTTTTCAAAGGTTTATTGCTGGTCTGTTAACCTGTATGTATTCGTGCATGAATATGTGTAGGATGTGCCTAATCCACTTAGTGACATAAATAGTGCTGTGAAAGTGCGTTCTAACTTAGTGTATTAGGGCCTAGTTGACTTGATGCGCATTCTCAAACGGCCCCCGCGCAGATTTTCCTTAGTGACGTCACGGATATGTCATTGTTACGTCATAATTTCTACCAACTAACAGAGCCTTGCTATGATTTGAAAGTGAAGTTTTAGAGTTTTCTTGTGAAATGGCATCTTGTTATTGCGATCGTCAAAACGATGATAACCAACTGGACTGCTCTTCATGTAATAGGAAAGTTCATCGGAAATGTGAGGGAATATCTATGGAAGACTACAGAAAGGTAGAGAAGTCAATTTCTATTGGATGTAAGGGTCTTAAATTCTACTGTAGAAGATGTGAGCCCAATTTTTCGGAGACAGTTACCTTGAATGAGCTTGGCCGAAAAATGGAAACGTTAGAATTAATGGCAAGAGATATGTTTGCTTCATTAGAAAAACAAATAATTGAACTAAAGACTGAAAATCAATTTCTTAGGCTTGGGGTTACTGGTGAGCTACCTGTAAAGGATTTGAAACCAAGTTATTCTGACGTGGTGAAAGAGAGAAATTTGATTTTGATTGCTGATGAAGATGAGAATGAAGCTACCACAATGGAAGTGAAGAAAGGTGTATTAACAAAAGTCCTTGGGAATATTCAAATTAGTAATGTAAAGCCTACGAAAAAAGGTTCACTGGTCGTTGACTTTTCCAGACAAGAAAACAAGAGAGAAAAATGCTAAACGAACTCTGGACCAGACAGCTGATGACCATAAATTATGTTCAACTGTACTTCAGAAGATGTCGCCTAAAATCACCGTTGCCAATGTTAGTAATCAAGAACAGATGGATGACGTCCTGCCTGCGATTTTGAAGAAGAATATTATTTCAGGTATTTATGTAAGTCAGATGGATGACGTCCTGCTGCGATTTTTGAAGAAGAATAATATATTTCAAGGTATTAATGTAAGTCCAGATGATATGAAACTAGTATCAACTAGAGAAGCTAAAGATGGTAAATCGTATAATTATACTTTTAAATGTACACCTATCATTAGACGCAGGATATACGAAAATGAAGATATACTTTTCACCAACTTTGGTCGACATAAGGTATGGGATAGTTATCATGTTATAATATGTAACTACTGTCAAGGATATGGTCATTTTGAGTCCAAATGTAGAGTCAAGGCTTCTAATGGATCTCGGATATGTGGACGTTGTAACGGAACTGATCATGAGACAAGGCATTGTCAGTCTGAAAGTTTGAAATGTCATCATTGTGCGCGAATGAACCTCTCCGATAATGTACATGCTGTTTTTGACTGGAATTGTCCATCGAATGTTGCTGAGAGGAAGCAAATTGCCCAACAGACTGATCATGGATTCCAGTAATAGAAGAATAAAATGTGCCTTACTGAATGCGCAGTCAGTACGCAACAAGGCAACAGAATTAAGAGAATTAATCTGTGAACAAGGAATAGATGTGTTCGCTATAACAGAAACATGGCTAAGTGCTACTGATAATTTGAAAATTAATGAACTATTGCCGGACACTCATAAACTTTTTCACACACCACGTAATTTTGGTCAGGGAGGTGGGGTTGGCATTGTTTTATCCAAAACATTTACAAACGTTAGAATTAGGGTTGTTGGAGCATTTGTGAGTTTTGAGTATTTAGCCTTGGAGTTTAAGGCCTATAATGTACAGTTTTTATTTTTAGTAGTATATCGTCCTCCGCAGCTAAGCAAGGCTACGTTATTAGAAGACTTTTCTGTATTCTTGGATTGTTTTGAAAATGAAAAATGTAATGTATATATATGTGGAGATTTTAATATGTGGTTAGAGGATTATAGAGATACAAATGTAAAGAAGTTTATTGATATAATGAACAATATGAATTCTGTTAATAAGGTGAATGTATTTACCTCTAGGTCAGATCATATTTTAAATGCTGTGTTTTGTTTCACGGGTGATAATTACTTTATGAATTTGATAGTGGAGCCAGATTTTTCTATCTCTTTTTACCACAAGCTTATTATGTTTGATATTTCAGTCTTATTACCAAGTAAACTTAGGACTAAAATAACATTTAGGAACAAACGGTTATTAGACTCTACTGTGCTAATAGATGTGGGTGTTACTGTTATTGAAGAAAAATGCAATGAACCCTGTGGATGTACTGACTTAAATAGTAGCAGAAATATTTCTGTAGGTGAATGTGTGGTCTGTCTTGTTGCTTTGTATTTTTCTGTATTTTCCAAAGAATATGATAAAATTTGCCCTGTGGTAGAGAAAGATATTGTCATAAAAGACAGCTCCCCATGGTTCAATGCTGCAATTAGGGAAGCTAGGAAAAAACGGAGGTTGGCAGAGTCACGTTGGCATAAGCATAAAACGAAGAGAAATCGAATGTTATATGTGGAAGCTAGGAATGAGGTAAATAGATTATTAAGAGATGTAAAGAAGACATATTATAATGAAAAAGTAACAGTGGTTGGGTCCAATATCAAAAGGCTGTATTCTGTGTTCGATGAACTTTTAGGGAAAATGAAGAGGCATGTTTTGCCAGACGGGAGGTCTGAGCTTGAATTGGCAAATGAATTTGCTGAATTCTTTCTTTGAGTCAAAGGTTGCCTGTTTACTTTAACTTCACAACTGATGTTTCTTGTCCCTATCCTTACTTTCCTGATTTTCCTTTCTCAAAGTTTTTGCAGTTTAGGCCAATTTCACTCGATGCTTACAAAACTATGTTCATTAGTTGTGGCCGCTCTTATTGCAGTAACGATCCTTTTCCAATAAATGAGGTCATCGACGCCCCGAACATAGATAGGTTATTGCAATAGCAGCTTCGAATAGTCAACTTGAGTATTACTAAGAGCTTAGTCCCGTCCTCTGAAAAAGTTGCTATCATTAAACCATCTCTTAAAGGATCCCTTGATCATCAAGAATTGAAACTTACAGACCAACTTTTTAACTTGTCTTTTTTGTCAAAAATGATCGAGACTTCCGTTTTAGATCAACTCAGTCAGCACTTGAAAGTAATTGGAGCTATTCCTGAAGATCAGTCGGCTTATCGGAAATTCCATTCTACTGAAACAGCTCTTTGTGTCGTAATAAATGATTTGTTAGGTTTCTCTGATGACGGTAGATGTAGCTTGCTTATTCTCCTAGATCTTAGCGCTGCTTTTGATACAGTGGTTCATGAAGTGTTAAGAGAGGAATATGACTGGCTATTGGGATCGGTGGGGATGCTTCTTCAATGGTTTTAATAACTATTTATCGAATAGATCTTTCAAGGTGAAGGTTAAAGATAGATATTCTGAAAGTAGAAAGCTCACCACGGGTGTTCCACAAGGAAGCGTACTTGGCCCGGTCTCTTTAGTATTTATACAATTCGAGTTGTCTTGGATATTTAAATTACATGGCGTTCAATGTAAAATTTTTTGCCGATGACACCCAGTTCCCGTTTCTATTTAATAGTGGATGACATTATTGAAGATCCAAGCTGTTATTGATAGACTTATGGCAGATGTTTCGAAATGGATGCAAAAGAAAAGCTGAAACTAAATGAAAATAAAACTGAGTGTATTCTAATTGGCACTAAATATAACTTATGAAGGTATGATAACGTTAATAGCATCTCCATCAATAAGGAAAATATTTTGTTAACTGATAGTCAGAGATCTCGGGGTAGTAGTTGATGGTTCTTTGACATTTGATGAACATATTAACAATGTGGTTAGGACCGCAAATTATCATCTGAGGAATATCGCATCCATTATGCAAATATCTTAACGAAGATGCCACTAAGCTGCTAATTAATAGTTTTGGTAGTTAGTAGAGTAGACTATTGTAACTCGTTGTATTACAATTTACCTAATTATCGTCTTAAGAAACTTCAAATGATTTTGAATAGAGCTGCCAGACTAATTGTTGGTATATCCCCGCGAGAACATATTACTCCAACCTTAATTAAATTGCACTGGTTACCAGTCAAAGCAAGGATTATTTTTAAACTTTGCGTCTTAACATATCAAGCTATTAACACGGGAGAGCCATTGTATCTTAAAGGTTGCCTGAAAAGATACGTAGTAGGGCCTGGTGTTCATACACGCCTTTCCCGTGATGATTTCAGACTTGATGAACCTCGTGCAACGACCACTCTTGGTACGAGAACTTTTAAGCACTGCGCTCCTAGATTGTATAATCAACTTCCGGCATCAGTTAAGTGTGCTGAAAATATCTTTCAGTTCAAAAAGCTATTGAAAACCCATTTATTTTCACTCAGCTATAATACTGAGACAAATGCAATTAACCCTCTTTACATTACATAGACTTTTAAATTTTAACTATAATATAAGTGATTTGGAAATCCCGTCTGAACGCTTAATAGCGAAAGCAGGGATACTTGATAAACAGTCAGACATAGACATAGACATAGTGTTAATGGTGCTGGTGTCTATTTAGATGACATAATTATCAGTGGAGAAATGGAAGAGGAGTATGACCTTAGAATTAGTCAAGTTTTAGATATTTTGAAAGAGCATCTTACTTATATTACAAAGAAAAAGTCTGTCGTTAAGGGGTCTTCATTAGAATATTTGGGTTATGTTTACGGCGAAGGTGTCGAACCTTCTGTTAAAAGGCCCAAACTGTATTAGATGCTCCATCTCCCACTTCTGTTGTAGAAGTTCAGTCATTTCTTGGGACGGTTACTTATTACTGTATTTATTCAGATATTTTCTAGTAAGTGTGCTCCCTTGTAGCACCTGCTGAAAAACAATGCAAGCTTCAGATGGAGCGAACTTGAACAAAATGCTTTTGAAACTGTGAAGAAAGATTTGGCCGAAAGTCACTTGTTATGTCATTATGATGGAGAAACTTCATTGACTGTAGAAGTTGATGCTTCACCCTTTAGGGTTGGTGGTGTTTTGTTTTAGAAAATTGAGGGAAAAGAGGTTCCTGTATATTTTGTGAGTCAAAAACTTTCGTCTCCTGAAAGGAACTATAGATGCTCAGATAGATCGAGAAGGTCTTGCATTAGCGTTTGTCTTAACCCTCTTCCTCACAGGCCGAAAATATAAGGGTGTAAGGTACACGACTTTTCCCCAGGGCCGAAGAGAACGCGCATGGAAAAGTTTTTTTGTAAAATACGGTACGTCCGACAGAGAACTGATATACGCTTCTCGCTAGTGTTATTATGTCGGCAAATGATTGAATCATTTCCTAAAGCAATCAGAACATCTTTACGAGGCTTAGAAATAATAAAAACGATGTGATGAACGTGAAATTTTAAAGACAAATCGTAGATATATTTTGGAAATAATCATGAAAAATATGATAATTAGGTTTGGGGCGTTTGTTTTGTACCTAAATTGTGTAGATATGTCTGATCTTTCATATGGAAACAATAATTTTGCTATAAATGTGTTTGCTAATGAGCTGTAATTGATCAAGTAATGCTAATTTTGTACGGAGGGCAATTTTCAGATTTTCCAACCTACTAATGTTGGCGTTTTGTATCGTAGCGAAGTAAGTTAGCGGCGTCGGGTTTGCGTTTTTTTCGAGATTCATCATCTGTCGACCCAATGGCGTCAACCACGTTTTCTATGATTGCCGCGTTTTTTTTGTGAATTTTTCCCGAAAATAACTTCCGTATGACGGGCCCGGCGCCTCATCTGTGCACTGACGGAAAAAATTTATTGACGCGCTATGCGTCACCAGATCACGAGAGGGTTAAACAAATTTAGAGACTTCTTACTGGGTAGGAAGTTTGAAGGTAGGACTGACCACTTAAGGCTTATTTGGTAAAGGACATCAAATCCCATCCCAAGCCGATGCACGTATTCATCGATGGGCTTTGCTGTTATGTCTGTATGCTTTAGACCTTGTCTACAAGGCAGGCAGAGGAGAGAGTGTTATGGTTGATGCATTTGGTAGGTTGCCTATTAAGGATGATACTGAGTTTCATACCCCAGTGGAATACATTAAGCTGGTTGATGCAGTAGATTTTGATGATATTTTTTTGAGGTCACAGAAGGATGAAACTTTAAATAAAATCCTTCAGAGAATTAAATTTGGTTGGTCTAAAGGGGATCCAAGATTGTGTGAGCATGGCACTGTGAACTCAGTATATATGATGATGTAGTACTGCATAGTCATACCCACTCTATTGACGTGTAAAGTGTTGGATCACTTACATAGTGGTCATAATGATATCAATGTCATGAAAGCTGAAGCTATGAATTGGGTTGGTGGCCTAAGATTTATCAAGATATCGCAAAGGTTACAAAGATTTGTCATATTTGCTATACTAATTACAAACCAAATCAAGCTCCTGTTCTTTCTGGGCATTCACCTGTTAAGGCATGGTCTAGATTACACATAGATTACGCTGGACCGGTGGATAATAAGTATTTTTTTCTATGTTTTTGGAGGTCCGTGTTATCTCCCCAACGACATCAAATGTTACTATTGAGTTGCTTAGGAAAACCGTTTCCCATTTTGGTATTCCAGATGAGAGTGTATCAGATAATGCTCCACATTTTGTTTCAGAGGAAATTTAGGCTTATTATAAGAAAAAAGGCTTAAGTCTTATAACTCCTGCACTATTTAACCCTTCCTGAAATGGATTAGCTGAGCCAACTGTGAGAACTTTTAATTAAAGAAGGCTTGAATGAACAAGTTTAAGAGTGGATCTTTGAATACTAGACTTTGTAGATTCTTATACAATTCTAGAAGTAGTTCCCATTCTAGTACTGGAAAGTCATCTGCTGAACTATTGTTTGGTCATTCCTTTAAAGGAACCACTGGATCAGTTAAGGTCCATTCTATGCGAATGGAGATTTGGAAGTTTTGTTAAAGAGACAGTTCTCTCAAGAAACTCCTGGGTATAATGTTGGAGATGCAGTTTTTTAAAAAAAAAACTTGGAAAAGGAGATCTCTGGGTTGAAGGAAAAATGTCAGAAGTTTTAGGAGTAAGAAATTATCTTGCGCAAGTTCACAATTCTGGAAATATTTTATGGAAGAGACACCATGATCAACTAATGCCTAGACTTACTAGTAACTAATCCAACTAAGGATTCGTTTTCACATGTTTCGTCCTGTAATGTAGATGAATATTGTAACAATAATCTACTTGCAGCCTCAGAAGGTTGTGTAGAATCTTCTGATAATTATGTATCACGTAATGTTCAATTACATCAGAGTGATGAATCACGTGTACCCCATACTCCATCCAGCCTGAAGGAGTCAAGCAGAGTTGTTAAAGCCACCAATAGATTGAATTTGTACAGATTTCACGATGCTTATTGTTAGGTTTATGTCTTCTCTTGTGCAAACTGTTGTGTAAACTGCGCATTACGAAGCTCTGCTGCTGTAATGACGCATTGTAGGTTGTTGTGGATCCGAGCAGGACCTGGAGAGAGAGAGAGAGAGAGCCTTTTGTCCCTAAGCAACAGAGGGGGAAACAATATTATCAAAACCCTCCAGTTGAGTCAGTTGGCAACAAAACCAACTCATATGACAACAACCTCCTCTACTCTCTTGGATCTCATTATTGCCAGTTTCCTGTAGAGGGGTAGTACCGTCAGTGCACCTCATGCGGTGCACTGTAGGCATTGCTTAAGGTCCTCTGCAGTGTTCCTTCGACCCCTAACTGCAGCTCCATTCAGTGTACCTCCTTTCATATTCTCCTTCTTCCATCTTAGTTTCCACCTACTCCTAACAATGGAATCGTAGTGCTTCCACTGATTCGAGGTTTTTCCTTCTGTTACACCTTTCAAACCCTTTACTCGTCATTTCCGTTTCATCGCTGAGTGACCTCATAGGTCCCAGTGATTGGCCTTTGGCCTAAATTCTATATTCACTTCAATTTAATTCATCACTATCTTCAGACGTCATTTCGTAACACACTCTGATGATCATGAACTTTCAACAGCAAATATTAACATTAGAAAAGAAAATGGCGGCCGTTGGCGAAGTCACGGGGAAAAAGTCACAGAAAGAAGTAACGATTTTGTCTGGAAAAAAGTCACAGTACTTTATGATGGCAATCAAATCAATTAAAGTAATAAAAGAGAAAATATTTTGGATCTTTCCTAGATAGTGAGCCCTTAGGCCTAGGGTTCTTGCAAGGATTTTCGGGGTTGTTATCTAGAACTAATATTTCTTGGGGTTTATTATCTTCATACGATATTCAGTCTCTTGTTTATATTTTTCAGTAATCACCGACGGCCTTCTACTAAAACGGCAGCAAAGTTGGATACATACCGGGTTGAAACCCCTGGGGTCAATCTCTAGGAGAGATTAATGTGACTTTTTGACCTGCGACCTTTTTTACTGTAACTTTTTTCTGTGAGTTTTCTGACGTTTTTAGCTGTCTTTTTTATTTTATTTATTTATTTGTTTTTATTACTTGGATTCAAGAAAAGCACCTCCATCTGCTAAGGCAATTGGTCTCCCCAAGAATTCTTCCCAGAATTGTTTCTTAACTTTTGAATGAGTGCTGTTCCTTCAGTACTATTTTATTCACTGATAATGTACACGATTAGGGTAATACTTTTAACATTACTTTCATGAATTGTCTGGACGGCTGTGCTATTTTTATTTCGAGCTAAATGAGAATCCCTCCTGCCCCTTGGATCAACACCGAAATGAAAACTGAATTGAGAGTGAGAGACGACTTACGAAGTGAATTCAAATTAGACTAGACCCAAATCCTGAAAAGAATTATAAGAGGGAAAAGAAAAACGTCGAGATGATGAAGTCTAATAAGAATTCTCGACATGGAAGGGTCGCATGAGGGGACCACAGAATGTCACCAATAGAATCTCACATCCAAACAAGAAATCTGGACCATCTGAAAACAGCAGACTGGTGCTCATAGAGAGCAGCTAATTTTAATCAATATTTTGCTAGCATCTGAAGGAAGACGATCGCGGGGTCGCAGAAAAAACATCTCTAATACCAATCAGCTCCACTATCATAATCAGCCCTCCACATCACTTTTCACTGGAAATAAATTCAGACCTCATCCATTGATATAGATACTCTGATTGTGGGAATAAAACTTCTGAAAAGTGAAAACTCTTGCGCTATCTCCCGGAATTCTGTTTCGATTTTTAATTGCCTCTCTACCCGTCACAATTTTAGACATTCTTGTTATAGCCAACACCTCAATCATTGCACGGAACTGCCCTGACCCTTGGAAACGTCCTTCTTAATCAAATTGTTCCAGTGACAAAATAGGAGACGCTGAAAATGTTAGGAATTATAAACCAATTTCCCTGTTGCCTTTCATCTCTTAAATACGCGAGAAAATAATTGAATGAAACAACTTTGACGGTTAGTATGACCTAATCATTTTGGGTTTGTTTGACTTTTATGATATGGAGATTTATTGAGTAAGGTTAAAAGCGTAACGCCTCTGCCAGGGGTTGATTCTTGTTATTTATTTAATAGTTACTCCATTTGCTTCGTTGAATGTCATTTATCCTGTTTGATTTGTGAATAAAATATAGTTTTCTAAATCATGGTTTGCTATTATTTCTAGTTTAGTTTAGCTCAGAGAGAGAGAGAGAGAGAGAGAGAGAGAGAGAGAGAGAGAGAGAGAGAGAGAGAGAGAGAGAGAGAGAGAGAGAGAGAGAGAGAGAGGTTAGCTATTTATTTTTTTCGAGAGAAAACGGTAGGTACAGGAAACAATGAATGAAGTTCGTTTCTTTTCTTTTGTGTAGATCTTAACCCCCAAAGAAGGTTAATAGATTTGGTGACAGAAGACTGATTACACCTTACGGGAGACTAAGACTTTGTATTTAGGTTTGTTTGTTCGTATGGTGTTTTTACGCTGCATGGAACCAGTGGCTATCCAGCAACGGGACCAACGGCTTTACGTGACTTCCGAACCACGTCGAGAGTGAACTTCTATCACCAGAAACACACATCTTTCGCTCCTCAATAGAATGGCCGAGAATCGAACCAGTGACCACCGGGGTTGGACGCCAACACCATACCAACCACGCCACTGAGGCGCTTCTTTGTATTTATTGGCGGGACTTGTCACAGGCGGTTGGTACTCGTGACTGTTGACTGAGCAATTGAGTTCTTGGGGCGGTGACTGGTGACGGCAACATCGCATTCATTATACGGCGGTCTTATGTGTTGTTTAGAGGGTCATCTTACTGGATGGGTAAATATATATATCGATATGCAGCTCTTCAGGCCCAGTAAATTTTGCGGTCGGCCAATTTACGGAAACAACACATCAACAGAAAAAGGAAGATATGCAAATGTGCAGAGTGAAAATACAATTTCTACGAGACGTTGAAACTGGCTATTTACAATCCCTTGTGGGGCCTCTTTTACGAGGCAAGCGTAAATGTTACCAACTTATTGTGGTCTTGCTTATTTATGCTTTTAACAGAATTTTTGTAAAGAATGTAAACGTTGTTGTTGTTGATGGTATTATTATAATTTCTAGTTCTGTTGAATTTGACAATGCTAATGTTGTCAAAAGTTTATTTATTAGTTTTGTTACTGATTTTATATTGTACATGTTAATTCTTTCAGGAAACATTGAGTTGAACCTTACAGTAAGAAAAATTGCAAAGTACTTAACGCAAATTTTCGGGCTAAAGGACAAATTGTCTTGATCTGTAGAGTTGTGCCCATAACTGTGATTTGATGTTTTATCTGAGACGCTTGTAATTAGTAACAAGTCAAAGGTTGAGTTTTTAATTCTGGTGTTTGACGGCTTTGATTTTATTTATCATCGTAAATAACTTCCTGCATGCCCATAACGTATTTATCATCAGAATAGTTTAGAGTGTAGTTGCCACGAAGTTCTTTGTCTAAAAAGTTTCAGTAAGTTCTACAATGCTTACGAATTTGCTGTTTACCGCAACCCAATTATTGACGATTTTGTATATGACTGCCTCTTGGAAAGGATTGGTATGGCTCGGCCACAGGATTCAAAAGCTTCTTTTATTATTTCTGGAGATTATAATGCAAAGCGCAGTGAGTGGCTAAATTCCAATTCCACAGATCAACGAGGCCGGTTTGCTCTAGAGTTCTGTGTATCCTCAAGTGTTGTCCAGGTTACTGAAGAACCCAGACATATTTCTGGTAATAGATTAGACCTGACATTTATAGATGTTCGAGCTACTGTCAAGTCCAAGATCTGCAAATATATATAGGCATTTCTAATCATTGCACCACCGAGATGGACATATCTGTCAATCAGTATATTCGTAATGCCACCATTGGAAAAACGGTCCTAAATCTGGAGCCAATTGGGATCGTGTTTATGAAGCTTGTCAGGCTTTTAAGAACTTAACTTTTCAAATGCTATATTAAATCCTGGTCCCAAGAAGTCAAATGAAATGCTGATGGCTATTTTGATAATACATGTAGATGAGCTTACCATGACAAACAGGCCAAATTCAATATATTGAGACCATTGAGTCTCACCCTGCTGGGAATAGAACTTCCCATACAACAGCGAGAAATGACATTAATTCCTTAAAAGGAAATCTTGAGGGAATTACTCAGCTTCCCCTGTGGTTGATCAATTCGGAATTGTCTGTCTTTCACTCGATGGATTTAAGAAAATTCTGGGTGATCTTGACCACCTGGATGGAGAAGATCCCGATGGTTTCTTCTCTTTGTTTATTTGTTTTAAGATTCTAGTCTGTTATCGTCCAAGATTAATAAATACTATAGATTTTTATGTAGCTATAGTATCTTTGCAGATGAGCGCAAGCTTAGTAATAGATTGGCTGCACCAAAGAATGGCATATCTGCAGACTTCAGTAATTACAGGGCAATTTCTATTCTCCCTGAGCTCTCCAAAGTTACTGAAAAACCTATTTTTAATTTTTCCACTATATTAGTATGTAGAATCTAAAGGATTGTTAGCTGATAGTCAATATGCATATAGGAATCATTTAGGTACATGCAATTCTCTTTTAGACTTGACATGTCATGAGGCAAGAGGACCTTGATTAGGGTTTTGAGTGCAGAGTAGTTCAAATAGATGTTAGTACTTTCGATTTAGTAAATCACAAAGCAGTTATTTATAAACTTCAGAATCTTACAGTGGGTGGATATGTTTTAGGATTTCTTCGACATATCCTTACAGGTAGGCAGCAGCGAATTAATGCAGATGGGATCTTTTGTGAGCCAGGACCTGTTGGGTCTGGAGTTCCACAGGGTAGTGTTCTTGGTCCACTGTTATTTTCGGTATATACAAGTGATATGGTTATTAGCCTGGAAAACAAGACTGTTCAGTATGCCAATGATGCAACATTTGTGGGTGTAGTAAACGAAGCTACTTTGAGCCCTAATCGGGACATGGACTGGATCAGTGAATGGTGTAGTCGGTGGGGATGAGGCTGAATGAATGTCAGTAAAACAAAAACACTGTTGAAGAGCAGATCTTGTACAGATTTTCCACCCCATCCCCCCTTTCAAATGAACGGGACATCGCTGAGTAAGTCTGACATTTTAACTGTTCGAGGTGTAACTTACTCGCACCTTACTTTTGAGAAATACCTAATGAAAGTTTCAGCAAATTCTGCATGAAAGTTAGGTGTTGTTTGCAAGGCCTCATATATTTATAACAGAGATAAGATCACTGCAACCTGTTTCAGGTCATTTCTCCTTCCTTTATTAGAGCACTGTTCTCCTGTGTGGATGTCTGCTTCTGCCAGAGATTTATCTCTTTTAGATAGAAAGGTTCATGAGGGTTAAATTTCTGTTTCCTAATATCAGCATTTATGACTTGGACCATCAACAGATGGTCTGTTGTTTATCATTTTCTCTTAAGTTGTATGTTACCACAGATCTTTTCAATCACAATTGATTCCTGATACTGTCCCTGCCGAGAGTAACCAAATTCACTTAACAGCAGCATAAATATTCTGTGAATAAAAGTGCCTCGCTGTCGACCCTCTCAGTCCAGAGGTCCTTTATTCCTCCAGAGCTCCTTTATTGCTCCAGAGGTCCTTTATTCCTCCAGAGGTCCTTTATTCCTCCTCACACCGTAGTAGCCATCTTGCTTGGTGAGACGTTCCCGCGCGCAGTCTGATTAATCAACAGATATCACAAGTTTAACTTACGTCTAGAATTTGAGAAATATCTAGAAGTGTTCGTGAACTATCGGTGATAAGATTAGTGTGAAAATAGTAGGATAAAGTGTCTACTAAGTTAGTTTATCAAGTTAAATACTGTAAATCAGAACAAGATGGCAGTAAGTTCCAACTATGGAAAAAAATGGCGAAATTTAGCTTGCTTGGCAAATTCGCAATACGATGAGGTAGCAGGAAGGGAACTGGCATTTCTCATCTATGAGATCAGCAACAGTCCTAACCAAAAAGATACAAAAGCATTCATAGATATATTAGAAGGATATAATCCTTCAAACTGGAACAAATCAACAGAAAACATCTTGAAAATAATTGAAGAAGTTTCAAATAAAATCCAAGTGGTCAAGAGACTCATAAAGAAAATATACATAAACCAACATATTCCGACAAAGAAAATGAATAAGGTGAACATTGTGAATATCCTAATTGATGCATTATGGAAAAACAAGAATGCCAAAAGCATGCAAAACTGTGTAAGGTGTGGTATAGCATAGTTAATCCACAAAACCTAATCAGAAAATGTGCTGCATGCAACATTCCGACCCATCCACAATGTGCTGAGGTAATGCAAGATATGAGAAAAGATACCAGAATATTTTGCTCAACATGTCTTTCATGGATAGACAATGTTATTAAATCAAGATTGAATGTACAAATAGTTGAGGATGATGAAGAGGAATAGAAGAAGAAGAAAAGAGGAAAACGGAAGAGAAGTAAACAAAACTGAAATGACAGAAAAAAAACAAAAAATAACGGAAAACAAAGAACAAGATAAAGTATGGATGCAGAGATACTCATTGATACTACATATGAGGCAATAAAGCAGCATACTTACTAAGAAATAAATTACGATATGACAACACAAAAGAAAACCCCGAAGAGGCTCTATCCAGGATCTACACAATGACGGGAAAGAGGAAAAAATAGACAAAAAAGACAAAGTCTGCAACCTTTTGAAAAGAGGGAATTGCAGATTTGGAGAAAGATGTTACTACAAACATCCTAAGGTATGTCACAACTATGAAATATATGGTAAATGTGCATACCTAGATGGCTGAGGATGATTGCAGAGATCTGCATCCAAAATATGCAAAAACCTAAAAGAAGGCCCCAAAAGGATGTAAGTTCGACAAAAAATGTAAATATGTGCACCCTGTAAGCCATGAATCATAATCAAATAAATAATCAATCAAGTAAATAAAATCCAAAATAAGAAAGACACAAATAAAGAGAGGAATAAAGATATCAGGTAAAAGAAAAAACCAAGCCATCAACGCGATATGCAGTGATGTCAGCAAAAAATTTCAAAGCCTCAGCTCCAAGATACAACTCAAGAGATAATAACTGTATTTATTATGCAAGAGGATATTGCAGATACGGAGAAAATTGCAGATTCAGACACAAAATGAATAATTATGATGAAGGAAGATCAAATATTATGGAAAAGTTGGATTTTTTAATGTCAGAATTTCTGGAAATGAAAAAGAGAACAAACATACCAGAACAGGAAAGAGACATGGGAAAATCCTTATTATTACCCATATTAAATGAAGGAGAAAACACGCAAACCATCATAGTGATGAATGCGCAGGGTTTAGTTACGAGTAACTAAAAAAGAAAAATAGAGTACTTAGAAGAACTAACCCAAATTGAAAAGAAAATAGATATAATGAATATAAGTGAAACCTGGTATTCCCAAGAGACTGGGAATGATGATCAAATAAAAGGGTTCCAAACTTATAGATCAGATAGAAAAAATAGGAATCAAGGGGGAACCGCAATATATGGGAAAGACAAAAAACAAGGAAAAATATATGAGAAATATAGTAACTCAGAATGTGAACTAATAGCAGTAGGAATTTGAATATGAAAAAAACTTAATTGAACATAGTAATATATAGACCCCCTAATACTAAAGAGTTTGACTTAATAACAGAAAAATTGGATGATATATGTAGAAATCACAAGGACTGGACTATTCTCCTATCTGGAGACTTCAACTTTCCTTTCGTAGACTGGAAAGAACGAATAGGAGATTGTGGTTGTACTTATACATATAAAAAAAGAGAGTAATAGTAGTGCAGAAGATAAGAGGCAATTCGAAAAGCTATTAGGATATGCTACTAGAGTAACAACATTCAACAACTAAATCACCTGCCAACAAGAAAGGAAAAATACTTTAGACCTAGTATTTGTGAACGAGATGAATTATGTTAAAGAAATAATAGTTTATAATGCGAGTATTTCAGACCATAATGTCATAGAATTAACAGTCCATTCCAAAGCAAGTGAAAACAGAGATAAGCAAGAAATGAAAAAGTGGGAAGGATATGGAAAATACAACTTCTACAGTAAAATATAAAATGGTCAGAAATAAAATGAAGAATTAAACAAAGATTGGGATAAACATTTCGTAAGTGATGACATAAGGGTAAATACGGAGATATTATATAAAATATTAGAGAAAATAGTGGATAAATACTACCGAGAGAAAAGTAAACATCAGTCATGCATACCAAGAGACAGAAGGATCTTGTTCCAGAAAATCAGAAAGTGGAAAAAAGGTCTTGCAAAAGAAAAAAAATGCATGGAAAGTTATAGAACTAAAAAGTAAGAGAGAAAATGCAGAGCAAAAGATTATACAATCAAAAGAAAATGAAAAACGGGACTTGGAAGAAAAAAAAACCCTAATAAATATCAAAGCACAACCCCAAACTATTATACTCATACGCGAAAAAGATGAATAAAGAAGAATAGAAATAGGCCCTCTAGGAATTGAAGAGAGATTAACGAATGAATAAAAGGAAATTTGCAACATATTGGCAGAACAATATAGAGAGAATTCACCCCTAGAATAGATAATGAAGATAATGCTATAGAGTAAGGACGAAAATAGTGAATATTTAGCTGACATAGATATTAATGAAGCTGATATTGTGCAGGCTATTAATGAAATTAAAAATGGAGCTGCAGCAGGGCCTGATGGGAGTTCCTGCTATTTTTGTTAAAGAAAGTAGTTCATTCTATCACAAAGTCACTTGCAATATCATTAAGACAAAAGTGTAGATACAGGCACGATTTATGATGAGCACAAATTAGCATACATTACCCCTACATCAAAAGTGGATCAAGACTAGAGGCAAAGTAATTATAGGCCTGTGAGTCTAACATCACATATTATGAAAGTGTATGAAAGGGTAATGAAGAAAAATATCATGAAACATTTAATAAAAAATAATCTGTTTAATATAGGACAACATGGTTTCGTACCCGGAAAAAGTACACAAACCCAACTGTTAGTCCACCGTGAAAACATATACAAAAATATGAAAAGCGGAAATGAAACAGATGTGGTTTATCTAGACTTTGCAAAAGCTTTTGACAAGGTAGACCATAATATATTAGCGAAGAAAATTAGAAAACATAATATAGTGGATAAGAGTAGGAAGATGGTTAAAAGAATTTTTAACACAACAGGAAAAAACAGATAGTTATTGCAAACGATGAGAAATCGGATGAAGCTAAGGTAATATCCGGTGTGCCACAAGGTACGGTGTTAGCTGCATTACTGTTTGTTATTATGATTGCAGACATAGACAGTAATGTTAAGGACTCGGTAGTGAGTAGTTTCGCTGATGACACAAAAATAAGTAGAGAAATTGCTAGTGAGAAGATAGGAACGCGCTACAAAGAGACCTTAACAAAGTATATGATTGGGCAGAGGTAAATAGTATGGTATTTAACTCTGATAAATTTGAATCAATAAACTATGGAGACAGAGAATGAAAGCTATATGCATATAGGGGACCTAATAATGAGACAATCACAAATAAGGAAGCAGTTAAAGACCTTGGTGTGATGATGAATAGGAACATGTTATGCAACGATCAAATAGCAATTCTATTGGCAAAATGTAAAGCAAAAATGGGAATGTTGTTACGGCACTTCAAAACAAGAGAAGCTGAACACATGATTATGCTTTATAAAACATATGTTCGTAGTCCACTTGAATATTGCAATATGATGGTGGACCCACACTATCAAAAGGATATTGCACAAATAGAGAGTGTACAAAGGTCCTTTACAGCTAGACTAGAAGAAGTTAAGGACCTCGACTACTGGAAAGACTACAATCCTTAAAATTATATAGTCTAGAAAGGAGAAGAGAATGCTACATGATAATTTTCTGGCATGGAAACAGATAGAAGGAATAGCTGAAAACATCATGGAGCTAAAAATATCAGAAAGAGCAAGCAGAGGTAGATTAATAATGCCCAAAACTATACCAGGAAAAAATAAGGAAAGCACACAGGACATTAATCCACTACGCACCAGCATCGATAATGCAGCGTCTATTCAATGCGTTGCCAGCTCATCTGAGGAATATAACAGGAGTGAGCGTAGATGTGTTTAAGAATAAGCTCGACAAATATCTAAACTGCATCCCAGACCATCCAAGATTGGAAGATGCAAAATATACCGGAAGATGTACTAGCAACTCTCTGGTAGACATTAGAGGTGCCTCATACTGAGGGACCTTGGGCAACCCGAACAAGATGTAAGGTCTGTAAGGTCTGGGGGACTGTGGAAGAACAGTCTCCCTTCAGAGGATGTCTGTAGTTGGAACTTCTTCAGAAGTTCGAGTGAGGATGCAATGCATTACTACCCTAATTTTTATTTTTTCTCCTTGCATTTTAATACACTATTATTTATTAATTAATGTATAAAATTAATTTATTTCCTTTTTTAAAAGCAATCTCTTCTTTCTGTATTTCCTTTTACCTCCTCTTACTCCTTCCTAATGAAAACCATATTCTTTGGAACCTTGAATTTAAAGTCAATGGTACCTGTGGGCTTGTTCCATTATGAAGAAGGCTCATCATCTGAATAATAATCATAATAATACTAATAATAATGTAAAAGCTACTAACAGGTATCCCCCACCGACGGAAAAGCTTTGGCAGAAGGAAGTGTAGGGGTCAAGGCAAATGACCAGCTCCTGATAGACAAAATGGTAATGAAGAACAGTAAAGAAAAGGAAAACCAACCACCTAAGCATGGAATGGATTGACAACAAGAAAGCCTTCGACATCAGCTTCCAAAAAATGCAGTGTGCATCCATAATATAATAATTACAAGCTCTGGAATAAGACTAGCAGAAGCTAACATCGAGAGAGGGATCTTCCAGGGCAACTCACTGTCCCCCTCTATTCGTAGTAGCCATGATTCCCATGACAAAAGTACTGCAGAAGATGGATGCTGGGTACCAACTCAAGAAAGGAGGCAACAGAATTAACCATCTGATGTTCATGGACGACATCAAGCTGTATGGTGAAAGTATCAAGGAAATAAGATACCCTAATCCAGACTGGTAAGAATTGTATCTGGGGACATCAGGATTTTGGAATAGAAAAGTGACCTTGGGCAACATACAAAAAGGCTAAGTGACAAGGATTGATGAGATTGAGCTACCAGATGGGAAAAGCATCAAACACATAGATCAGACAGGATACAAATACCCGCGAACAATAGAAGGAGAGGATATAAAATACCAAAAGATGAAGGACATGATCAGGAAAGAATATTTGCAGATGCTTATGGGGATGCTCAATGCTGGAAATATGATGAAAGCCATAAACACATGGGCAGTACCAGTAATCAAATACAGCACAGTAGTAGTTGAGTGGACGAAGGATTAACTCGGCAACAAAGACCAGAAAACTAGGAAATACATAAAGCACTACACTCAAGAGCAAATATGGACAGACTATACATAACACGAAAGGAAGGAGGGAGAGGACTACTAAGCATAGAGGACTGTGTCAACATTGAGAGCAGAGCACTGGGGCGATATCTGAAAACAAGTGAAGACCGGGGACTCAGGAGTGCATGGGAAGAAGGACTGATAAAAGGAGATGAAGACCCACACATATACAGAGACAGTAGAATGACAAACAGAAAGGAAGAATGGCACAACAAACCAATGCCCGGACAGTACAGGAGACAGGCTAAAGATCTGGCCAGCAATGAAACAGAGGACCAGATACATCCAAAGAACGACAGATGGAAATAACATCTCACCATAAGTAGGAATGCAATATAAAAAACGAGGCCATAAACCACATAGCAATCGAATGACTGCCACTTGCACAGAACCAGTACAGAAAAAAGGCAAAAGCCCTCCACTGAAGCCTATGCAAGAAACAACAGCTACCTTGCAGTAATAAGTGGTACGATCCACCAACCTGAGCAAGTGATAGAAAAAGATCAGGCAGAGATCCTCTGGGACCATGGTATCAGAACAGATAGGGTGATACGTGCAAATAGACCAGACGTGACTGATTGATAAAACCAAGAAGAAAGTATCACTCACTGAAGTCACAATACTATAGGACACCAGAGCAGACAGAAAAGAAATAGAATAAATGGATAAGTATCAGACCTGAAAATAGAAATAAGAAGGATATGGGATATGCCAGTGGAAATTGTACCCATAATCATAGGAACACTAAGGCACGATCCCAAGATCCCTGAAAAGGAAACCTGGGAAAATTAGATGCTGAAGTAGCTCCAGGACACCTGCAGAGAGTGTGCTCCTGGAAACGGCGTATATATAGTAAGAAAAATTATTGCCTCCTAAGGAGGCAGGATGCAACCCGGAACCCCAAACTACAAAACCACCTAGTCGAATAATAATAATGATAATACATACATACATACATACATACATACATACATACATACATATATTCATACATACATACATACATACATACATACCATATATATATATATATATATATATATATATATATATATATATAAATGTGTGTATGTTCATTATTATTATTGATTATTATTATTATTATTATTATTATTATTATTATTGTTATTATTATTATTATTATTATTATTATTATTATTATTATTATTATTATTATTATTATTATTATTATTTATTTTGTTTTTGGTCTATCACAGTCATCCTATTAGACTAGGTGGTTTTGTAGTGTGGGGTTCCGGTTGCATCCTGCCTCCTTAGGAGGCAATAATTTTTCTTACTATATATACGCCGTTTCCAGGAGCACACTCTTCTGCATGTGTCCTTGACAATTAAGTCTAAGATATATATATATATATATATATATATATATATATATATATATCTATACATATATATATATATATATATATATATATATATATCTATATATATATATATATACATGCAATCTCTTAGACTTAATTGTTACAGAATGGTTGAACTTGTATATTGTATTCTACGTTTACAGTAACTTGATGAACATTTTAAGAATATAATTTCTGCAAATAGTTCTAACTATTAAAAAACAAAATGGTAAATCTAAATGAACCAGTCTTAGAGATTTCCAAATGAGATAATATCTCCAACCTGCGTGCAGCCATATCACCTTAAACCCTCACCAAGAAGTAAAGGTTTAAGTCAACCTAACATTGCAAAGGCCATCAACTTCCAGCTGTCATATTTGCAAGGTTCCAGCTCTAACATTTCTTGTGTAATGCTCCAAACTCCGCGTTCTCAGCTGTTAGGTGAGGTTATCTGTTATTTCTTTCTTACTTTTCTGCTAATATATTGTGCCAGTGGGACTGTAGGAGAATACACTAATCCAATTGTGGATATGTACGTACTATTACTGTTGAATCCACAACCCTTCAATAGGTGCTAGTCTGACTGAAACTAACTATATATATATATATATATATATATATATATATATATATATATATATATATATATATAATATATAATAATAAATATTAAAACCAGGGCTTGAATGAAGAGCATCTTTATTTACGACTAGTTTCGGAGATTAACTTTCCTCCCTCATCGGGCAATCTATAATGGAATATTAGTTACACTTAAAATCAATGACGTACTATAAGATACATTAAAACAAAGCAAAACAAGATAAAATGACATAATTACTATGTTACCTTAAAATTAACAAAGCAAAATAAAATAATATAAAATACACAATTACAAGACATAATAACCTAAACCCGCAGCAAAATCTTAAAATACAGAGAAATACACAATGTTGTCAAAGAGAGCAGAAAAAAGTCTAAAAACACAGCAATTCAATAGACCTTCCATTATTAGAAAGAGAGGGTTTATCTCTTAGGGTGTATAGAGACTCAACCACTCCGAGCTCCATTTCGTTAGTCGTGCAAGTAAAGACTGAAAAAGAATCTACATTGATAGGATGGTCATATTCTTCAGAGTGTTGACGAGTAGCACTAAATGGTGGTTTGCTTAATGGCCTATTTGTCCTAACAGATCTTCCGAGATGTTCGAAGATGCGAACCCTGAACTGCCGTTTAGATTTTCCAATGTGCAATGCACTACAGCAATGACACTTATACACAATAGCTGACTGCAGCTCAGTTGGTATGACATCCTTGAACCTGAAGAATTTTGTAATACAGATTTAGGCTTAAATACCACTCGAATGTTTATTTGTGGGTAGAATTCATGCAAAAGTTTGGTTAATCTTTTCTTAACATTAAAGGACCTATTTCCAAGAAACGTGATGGGAAAATACATAACTGCTCTGTTGACAGTGACAGTTGTGGGTTTTGGAAGTAGTAATTTTTGAAGCTCCTTTCCTATAGACGTATTAGTAAAACTTTTGCTAAAGCCATTCAAAAATAAGCAGTTTATGAAAATGAAATTCTAGGTCCATATTAACATAATTTGAAAAATATATTAAAAGCTCTCGATGTTAAGGTCGTCATCAAATTTCTCTTGAACTGAACAGGAATAAATGAGGACATTTTGGTGGTCAAACCCGTGAAAGTCGGTTTCCTATAAACAGATGTGATAAACCCGTTTTCACTGTGGCTGATTAGTATATCAAGAAAGGCCAGCTTTCCTTCTGCCTCGGTTTCTGAAGTGAATTCGATATTGCTGTGCTTTGAGTTCAAGTATTCTAAAAATTGCGGAATGTGGTTATTAGATCTAAAGATTAAGAATGTGTCATCGACATATCGCCTGTACATCAAGAGGTTGAAATGTTCGGGACATTCATTCAACCTTTCTTTTTTTCTTAAATAATGAGCGAGGAAAGCATTGGCTAGTGTTGTTCCTAACGGGTTTACCCATTGCTACGCCGTCTACCTGTTTATATACCTCCTTGTTGAACATAAAGAAACAATCACTTACAGCTAGTGATAAAAACAACTGATGAAAACTGTTGTTTAGAAACTTTTCAATTTGATCGGCATCTTTAAACAAATCGTTAACACATATTATGTTCCATTGTACTGGTTGGAGGTGATCGGTGTTAGAATGGGTACCAGAAATTTTGCTAACTTGTAATTAAATGTACCAATAGCAGACATTGTTGGTCTTAAAGGACAATCTTCTTTATGGACCTTAGGTAAGCCGTATAAAATACCTGGTTTTGAGCCTGACGTAAAAAGTCTAGAATACAGAGAATCAACAACACCTTTAGCTTTCAATTTTCTTAAAAACCTGTTTATCTTCTCTTTAGTGCTGTTCGTCAACACTGAAGAATGTGACCATCCTATCAATGTAGATTCCTTCTCAGTCCTTACTTGCAGAACCACGAAATGGAGCTCGGACTGGTTGAGTCTCTATATACCCTTAAAGCGTAGTGTATACTGCAGATTAAAAATCTAGCTAAACTTGGTTTGATCTACAGAGATGACTCTAAAGTGTGTGTACACTAGTTAACCATTTACTCTCATAACTTTATATCTAGAGTAGTGTGAGACTTACTCTAGCGAGATTAATCTACCACTCATGTACACTATCATAAAGTTGAGGAGGGACTCTCAGTCAGGATCCATATTCGTGAGTGGTAACATGTCACGGTCAAGGGAACTAGTTGCAGCAGCTGCCGCATTAGTTTTATCAAGGAATTTGAAGAAAAAGAAGAGAAGGCAAATATGGGTTAGACAATGGCTATCTAGGCGAGATGAAGAAGGGTTGCATGCAAAGCTTTTGCAAGAACTGATCGTTGAGGATGATAAAGCGTATAAGAATTTTTTACGTATGTCTCGTGAAGATTATAATTATCTGCTTGAAAAGGTGACACCCAAAACAAAAAATTATGAAGCGTGATTCTCATTTAAGGAAAGCAATCTCCCCTTCAGAAAGAGTAACTCTTATACTTAGATTCTTAGCGTCTGGTAATAGTACAATGTATAAAAGACAAAAAAGTTCTAGAATAAACTTATATTTATTATCAAATTATACTGAGAAACTAAACAACAATAATTCAAAAAATTAAATATGCAATTATTATTATTATTATCATTATTATTATTATTATTATCAGAAAATAGGTAAACATAAAAAGAATAATTAACATATATATTAAACTAAATATTTTACACTGTCTTGTAGTATATAATTTATAACTATATTATATATGAATTTGCTTTTCAGGAGATAGTTATCGCTCACTAATGTATGCTTTCCGTATACCAGTTACTACTATAGCAAAAATAATTCCAGAAGTATGCACTGCACCGTATGATGTTCTGAAGGAGGATTATCTCAAGGTTCTTAGTAGAACTAGCTATAATTCTGTTAAAAGAGTACTGGAAGGTGAAGTCACCAACATCACTTGTCTGAGCATCTGGCTCAGAAGGAATTAAGTCTTTATCTGTCAAATCAATGTATGAACTTTGAGGTACAGGGGTAGAAGTAGGGGATGAGAATTCATGGTTCTCATTTTCTCCAATTTCTATTATTGCTTTCATGATCGTACGTTTCAGTCATTTCCTATTTTCGATGGAACGTAATTGGACGCCAGTTCGGATGCAACATATTCTCCAAACAACGAATCATCATCTTGTGGCTGATTCAATATACCTATGGCATTTTTCAATGCATTCTCTTCTTCACTGTGTTTGGATTTCTTAGGACATTTTCCTGAGTATTTCCAACACCAGATAGATATGCCAGGAGTGACATCAGGATTAGAATTTGCTCTCCAGTTGGAGGGACATTTTCTGTGTTAACCTCTGATGATGATAGAGTCTGTCAAAATGAAAAGAATATATTGAAAAAATTTAAACATAATACAGTAGTTTGGGATTAAATAATTAACAGTAGAGATATTGTCTGGATACTTAACTTAACTATTTGTATTTGCATCATTTTGCTTTAAGAATTTTGCATTAAACACAAAAAATACAGCATTCAGATCTGAGTTAAAGGGCGTGAGGATACGTAAGTGTATTTTTTAAATTTTGTAAAAAACAAAAAAAAATTAACAAAACATAGGCTATATAAAACATGAAATTAATATATATATATATATATATATATATATATATATATATATATATATATATATATATGTATTATATGGATATATATATATATATAATCAGATATGTATGTATATATATATATATATATATATATATATATATATATATTATTATATATATATATATGACCTGATCTCGGTCATTTGTGGGTTCGGGATATGAAGGAATAAACAGGAGAGAGATAAGTTTACGTGCATGCAATGTAGGACATGCAAAAAATAATAATCGATGAAACGTTTAACACAGGTGTATTCCTTCTTAGCTACACAGGTGGCCTTTAACTGTAATATTTACATTAACTATGCTAGTGCACAAACGGACGGCAGGTTAGACTGTTATTGACACTACATGGTGACGCACGTCTTTGTGTGGCGGCCGACGGGAATGGGACTACGGGGGCACTGGGCACTCTCGACCCAGCTTGTCTGTGCTGTCTGGGACCCGGTAACGAACTGATTTGACCGGTAGTCCGGCCTGTTTCAAATACCCCCTTTCAGATGGCATCGTTATGCAAGAAGCTGATTGGTTATTCTGGCTCCTAGACACAAGTGCCAATCACGAAGGGATATAGAAATACGTGGCACTCTGATTAACTGTCCAGCCACGCTAACTTGTAACGTCTTTGGCGTCTGACTTGTTTTTGTTACACATCACACAGTATCACTTATAACGGTTTCACGGGACTTCAGAATATCACGGAGAAGGCATATTCAAAACTGTATCGAATCAGCTCATATATATATATGTAGATATATGGATATATATATATATATACACATATGTAATGAATATATATATATTATAATATATATATATATAATAAATATATTATCATACTAATATTATAATTATATATCTATAATATATCCAGTTGTTTGTCAAACTTGCGTTAATGGTATTCATTATAGCTCAACATTTTCTTTACACGTATCTTGGTTGCTTACTCCCTTTACCATAGTATATTCCAAATCTTTCCTATAATAGTTTGACAGACCCTCTTATTTAAATACTGTAGAATTACAATTGTGTTCCGTTTTTTTCAGACTCCAAATTCCCTTGATGAATGGCTGGAAGTGTGCAAGGATTTTGAATTTAAATGGCAGTTTCCAAATTGCATAGGAGCCCTCAATGGGAAACATGTGGTTATCAAGCAACCACCTAACAGTGGTAGTTTCTATTTTAATTACAAAGGTACAAACAGCTTTGTTCTTTAAGCGTTGGTTGGTGGAAACTATAAATTCCTGTACATTGAAGTTGGCTGCAATGGTCGGATATCTTATGGGGGTGTTTATGCAAACAGTTCTTTGTCAAGTGCTTTAGAAAACACATTGTTAAATATACCTAATGAAAGGCAGTTAGAGGGTTCAGGAAATGAGGATAAAGCACCATACGTTGTTGTTTGTTGCTGACGATGCCTTTCCTCTGAAATCATAGTTAGATAGATAGATAGATAGATATTTTTATTGACGCCACAATACCAAAAAATATGAATTTTACAAAAGAATATTTGGTCCAAATTACAAAATTAAGTACAGTAGATTTTGTACAATCTCTTATACGAACTAAATGAATTTCTATTACACATATATTGTACTAAAACAACATTATGAAAGCCATATCCATTCCAAAATCAACCAGCCCCAAATCGTTTTTTCAACTACAGATTATCCAGAGCACGCAGAGTTGTTGAAAATGCGTTTGGTCTGATATCCGCACGTTTCCATGTTTTAAGACGACCAATGGAGATATCGCCAGAAAAGGTGAAGGATATTATATGTGTTCTACATAACCTTTTTTGTTTACTGACTCGAAACTCAGTCCAAAGCTGTGTTTATGCTCCACCAGGAACGTTTGATAGAGAAGAGGTTGATGACAGAAGTACTTTACATCCCCTGCAACCCAATCCAGCAAGAAACTCTGTAAGGCTGGCCAAAGACATTCGTGACCCCTTGGCAATTTAAACCTATTTAACATTCTATTGTCATGTTAATGGTAGCTACATGAATATCATGGATTTGAGGATAGGATTTGGTGGATAGATGGATGAAAGTGAATTTTCTAAATTTGATGTAGTATTGTGCTTTATTGAAAGCAAATGACTAATTTCAGAAGAGTTTTCATGATTTATCGCCACATACACATTCAATATAATTATGTGTTTGTTTGTGTGTTCCTACTTTTGTCCAAAAAAGTTAATAAATCATATTTCTTAAGAGATATGTTTCACTTACCATGTTTGTAACAGCAGTTTCTTGGGGTTTCACACTTCCAATCATGAAGTGAAGAACGTCAAAATATTCCCATTTGCTTTTCACCAGTACATCATCTGCACCCATGCCACTCTTCTTTACTTTCATTTTCCTTATTTCATTGTTCATTTGGCACCGCAGATTGTGCCACTTTCTCGCTATTTCAGCCTCACTAACATTGAAAAGCTCTGATATTTCTTTTACAGCAACTGCTTTCTTTTCTTTGTCCCTGTACTCTTTCAGTGCTACATTCCAAAGTTCAGGGAATCTTTCGTAGTGCTGGATTAAAAGCGTTGTCTGAGTGCTATCCCATTTGTATTTATGGTTAGATGCCATGACTATTCCAGCACGCGTCTAGCTATACTGATTACTCTATTCAGTTGGGCAGAAGCACCTAGAGTAGTCTCGTAGAGAACCCTCGATCACTTGTTCACTGGTATTCTAGGTAGACTAAAACAACCCTAGCCGCGAAAAGAGCTGAGAGTAACTATAGCTAGAGTGCTCTAGAGTACACTATCGAGAGAGGTCTCCCTAGAGCAAATCTAGCAAAAAAATCTACAGTGTACACTAAGCATAAGAGATAAACCTTTCTTTGTAATAATGAAAGGTCTATTGAATTGCTGTGTTTTTTAGACTTTTTTCTGCTCTCGTTGAAACATACATTGTGTATTTCTCTATATTTTTAAGATTTTACTGCGGGTTTAGGTAATTGTGTAATTTTATATCATTTGTTAATTTTAATGTAATACACACACACACACACACACATATATATATATATATGTGTGTGTGTGTGTATATAATGTATATACATATATGATATATATGTATATACATTATATACATATATATCTATACATATATAAATATATAATACAATAGTATATATATATATATATATATATATGTACATATATCTATATACATTATATATATATATATATATATATATACATATATATATGTATATATATATATATATGTATATATAATATATATATGTATATATGTACACACACTCACACACACACACACACACACACATATATATATATATATATATATATATATATATATACCATATATGTATATATATTTATATATGTATAGATATATACATATATAAACCGATTGGAGGGTCCAACAATAATGGTTAACAGCAAACCTCCTCCTACGAAGTGATTAAATAATGAAGTGGAAACCAAAATAAACAAAAGTCAAAAGATTTTCACAAAGTTACGTTAAATAACTGACAACAAAACTAAAAGCAAAGATAAACGAATTACGTTATTAGAAATGCAAAAATGAACAGGGCCTATAACATGAACACTCAATTAATTTTACAATATATATATATATATATATATATATATATATATATATATATTATAATATATATATATATATATCTAATAAAAGGAGGCCCATAAAAAACACCAAAAATAGAGAGAACCATACTTTAATTCAGAGACTGCTGTCTCCCTCTTCCGGTAAATGAATGAGAAAAATTTACAGAGAGGGTGGTATTTATTTTAGGGCTGTTGCCTTGTATAATAAGGCGCCCTATGAGGTAATGTTAGACTTGCGATAATCTTACGCTAAGTCGGTTGGTATTGCACTTCCATATTCATGGATTCAATGGAGTGTCTTGGGTTTGTAGATCACTTACGATGTGTTAAACTCATGATGATTCGGATGAGGTGAGGATCTAGTAGAAACCACGAAGTACAAAAATACTTATATTCTCTGAATTTACATGGTGAAGATCAGGTATGATTGTACAAGTCTTCTAATGACGATAGCTAACTCTATTCTGCTCTACTACCATCTCGGTTACAAGTTATAAAGGAAGCAGATAGTAGCTCGAACATATGAACATACAATCAGATGACATAGTTACATACGAACATACAATCAGATGACATAGTTACTAATCACGTAGGCCGCTTGAGCTATAGGTCACGGTGTTTGTCTCAAGCAGGAAGCTTGGACTAAAGTTTATAAACAATTGAATGAACACAAGTGACGGCATGTTATCTTAGCCTACTTTTATTGTATACGTCATCTTTAGCGTCTCTAGTCTGATCACATTCCTGCAAGCAATCTGGTTGACCTCTTTAGTTTTAGTCTTTTATATATATGGACTAACATTCCATATTTTTATTATGTAAACACTTACATTTATACCAAGAGATACATCCACAGGTAAGCCAATTTAGGTCACCCCCACTGATAATCTTCCTTTAATCTTCTTAAGCGTTGGTTGAATGAAAATCATGTCGATCACATCTGAAACCCATGCACCTTTTGAGATGTTCATTACCTGCCTCTCTTTTATTAAGGCCGATTCCATCATTTGGCTCTTGCACCGGCAGTTGCTGCTATAAATTATACGTGACAAATTCCAGTTTATTCTATGGTTATGTTCATTTATATGGTTGAAAATAGCTGAGTTATGTTGTCTATACCTAACTGACCGTTTATGCTGTATTAATCTCACCCCTGTGTCCTTGGGGGATATCTTTTGTTGGACGTTAATCAGGGATTTGGCTAAGGTGTTTTGCATTAACTTACCCAAACACCTTAGCCAAATCCCTGATTAACGTCCAACAAAAGACATCACCCAAGGACATAGGGGTTTATAAATCCCATGCCAGGACTGTGACCAATCTTACATCGGATTACAGGAGGAAAATCACTTCCCCAGAGATTAATACAGCACAAACGATCAGTTAGGTATGGGACAACAGAACTCAGATATTTTCAACCATATAAATGAACATAACCATAGAATAAACTGGAATTTGTCACGTATAATTTATAGCAGCAACTGCCGGTACAAGAGTCAAATGATGGAATCGGCCTTAATAAAAGAGAGGCAGGTAAAGAACATCTCAAAAGGAGCATGGGATTCAGATGTGATCGACAAGATTTTCATTCAACCAACGCTTAAGAAGATTAAAGGAAGATTATCAGCGGGGGTGACCTAAATTGGCTTACCTGTGGATGGATCTCTTGGTATAAATACCACCTTTTCTGTAAACTCTTCTCATTCATCTACCTGAAGAGGGAGTCAGCAGTCTCTGAAATATAGTATTGTTCTCTCTATTTTGGTGTTTTTATGGGCTCCTTTTATTAGATGGAATTCTGTTGAAACAGAACATTTTTACCAGTATATATATATACATATGTACACACACACACACACACATATATATATACATATGACAATCACTCAAAAAACTTCTGCTACATATTTTGAAACTTTCGGAGAACAGCTTATTATAGTGACTTCTGGCGTAATCTGCAACTCAACTGTAAGCGATTGAAATAGTAAAATCTGGCGCTATCTGGCAACTCCGCAATAAGTGCTTGAAACAACTCAGACACTACTGGTGCGTTAGAGAGATTAACTCCAGCTTCCCTTAAACCGAGATTTTTGTTTTTTCTGCCATTGCGGCAGGGACGTGCAGAGAACTTTTTCAGGGCAGGTGCTCAAGTGAAAAAAAGGGCAAAAATATAGAAATGAATGAGGCTAAATATATACCGGCTCAATATTCTTTCAAATTTTTGATGTTTTTAACTAGCCATTAATAATAATTCAAGGAAAAGAGATAAAAACATGACTGATATTATAGGTACCCATGGGCTAATGTTTTATATGAACATAAAATCTACAGTACTGACTACCAATAGAACTAGGAAATTTAACAAAAGAAAAATTATATATATTACTTTTACATAAATGACTGCAAGAAAATCAATCAGTATGATCAATACACTTGGCTAATAACCAGACCTTATCATTTTATATTTATAAGAGATCCCTTCTGTGTGCCATTTCTTTGAATATGCTGATAACTTCACTGTTGTTGATTGTGATATCCTTTTCAACTGCTAGCAACAAAGGATCAGATAACCTCTCCTCACTGGACAGGCTGCGACGCTTTGTCTTCACCAGCTTGACTTTGGAGAAGGTCCTTTCCACTGTTGCAGTTGTGATGGGTAGAGTGGCATAAATTGTTAAGAGTTCAGCATAAGTGGCAATATCTCCTGGACGTTGTTTTCTTTCATCAGGTTGAGCATTGTAGCTGTAGTGTTCTGTGGCAGGCAAGGAAATGAGGAATAGAAGATCTTTAATTCCAACCGTAGCTTGTCCACTTCTTCTAACTCATAAAACTGGCATAATTTTTGCAATGACTTGAATACCTCTTCATTCACAGGTTTTTTCTAGTTATCTTGGACTGTCATACAATGAAAGGCATTTAGGATACCCCATGTTGTGTTGTCTCCACCTTTAAATCTTCTTTGTAGCTCTCCTCCTCCTCCTCCTTCACTTGCTCTGATGTTGAAGCTGCCACTCTCGGCTTCATCCAATCATAGAGTTCTGCTACCTTTGGCAGCATCTTGTCAGCCCCGCTCCTGCTCCTTTTTTCTTCTCTCCTTCCGTGGCATACTGAAGATCATTAATATAACAGAATTAGAAAATCAAGGTTCCAAGAAAAAAATCAGGATTACCCTAAATTTGAGTCAATTACCCTAAATTTTAGGCATCAGTGTAAAATACCTATTGACAAGAAAAACACAATAAAAGGTACAAGTGATTACATACGTACAGAAATCCATATCCTTTATTCAAAGGAAGCAAAAATAAATGAATGTAGAAATTAAACTTTTTGCTATACCCTTCATACCTTTCTTACGAACACCATGAAATCACATACCTGAAACTTCTGTACATGTTGCATTACTTGTGACATTACTGATTGCTTTCAGCATTTTGTCATCAATAATCAGTGTATGAGAAGACACTTTCAAGTCCAGTGTTTCCTTATGGTAATATTTACATGCATTATCCCCATTTGATGTTTTTTCATTTTAAGAGAAGATCTCTCAGAGTTTTTGTTGTATTCATTTGGCTAAAAAAGCGCTCACTGCCGCATTTAAGTATGGTAGAGGAAGGAGGGGGTGGATATGACTAAAGCTATATTGGGAAAGCATGGCTATCCTACAGCATTTTCCTATTTAATAGAATATTTCTTGACTTTGTAAAATTAAGTTGATTTGATAGTTCTTCGTTTAAATAAAGGAGTCTTCATTCTTCATCTACAGCATGTTTATCAGCATATTTCGCTAATATATGGCTTTTTGGACCCACTACATGATCGCCGATTCGCAGTTATCAATATTTACTCAGATAAGCATAAACATCAATTATAACACGACATAAACATGATTCTCGAATGCTAAATGGCGAAAACAAGTGAAAAAAAAAACGAAAATGAGAAATGAACAGATTTTTTCACCATCCAGTTGGGTATTGTTGATTTAAAAATCGAAAACTAAATGTCACGTGCAGCTCAAGAACTTAATTGGACACATTATGCAACAAATGAAATGAAACACCAGCTGTATGTGTCTCATTCAGTAGGTTAATGGCCACCTACAATGAATCATACCGGTACCTGTACCGTTCGGCGTTCCAGCCCACATTACTGTGGCCCCGTTCTTATTTTCCTCTCCAAATCTATTAATTTACTCGATTCACTTGGTCCACTGTCTCTCTCCCTCTCTTTGTTATTACAATTTTTATAGCTAAAAAAGGAGTCAAAGCCTTAATGCAGAGGCAATACCAGTTAAAATAACTAGGAAAGCTTACCTGGCCTGTTGTCAGTCTAGCTCAGCTGAGTTTGCCTTGGCCCAGTTTTTGTTACCAGACAGTGAGACATAGTCAGCTGATCTTGGGTGACCCAGTGTTGCCAAGATATAATACCCATTTCTACAAGCTCCTGCTTATTATTATGATTATTATAAAAATAATAATAATTATTATTATTGTTATCATCATCATTGACACAGATAGGCGGCGGGCCTATAATACATCCCTCTCAAAAGGGCACTTTTAATACAGTAGCAAAAGGGACAGGGGGTTGGACACCCCCTTCCGCATGTCCCTGCATTGCGGTAATACGTTACTTGATGAAAGGATGTTACTATAATACTTCAACGGTCATCACTGTTTCTTAATCTTTAATATTTCGTCTCCGAAAGCAATCACTACCTTTGTTTGATCGCCTTCGTATGTGTGATCTTTGTAGACATAGGCCTACAACTATTATAAGTTGAACAATAGTCTTAGCAACATCAACAACTACGACTTCTATAAAAATCTGCAGGAATATTATTATTATGAATAAAAGTTTACAAGAATGGTCTTTTAATGACTAATCCATTGCTTAAGTACTGTAAATTAGTGAGACCTAATATTTTTTTTATTTAGGTGACATAAACACTTATACAAAATAAATGTGTATTTTCAGTGTTATACAACACAATAAATATGTATTTTCGGTGTTATAAGTTAACAAGAAAAACATTGTATTTACAATAACGGGAATGAAAATGAATATATATATATATATATATATACATATATATATATATATATATATATATATATATATATATATATATATGTGTGTGTGTGTGTGTGTATTAGTATACATAATAAAGATAATTGCCTGCACTAGAATTAATCTATACCCATCTTTCGTCAATTAAACACACAACCAAACAAAATAACTCTCTCTCTCTCTCTCAAATATTTTGTATGGGACCCTCTCCTGTTCAGTGACTTCCCGCGGAATAGATCCACGAGTTTTTCACAAATGTTGACCTCGTGACGCTTAGGCCTAAGTGACTCCCATACCGACTTGGCATGACTAATTAGGGATCCTTTGGTCCTTATTTCGCTACTATCCCATTTACTTACAATATAAGCCCAAAGATTTTCTATTGGGTTTTAAGTCCGCAGATTTCGCTGGCCATTCAACCCGGATAATATCATGATGGGCTGTAAACCATTCTTTTACTGCTTTTGCATTATGGACATGAGAATTATCCATCACTACATAAACTGGTTTCCTGATCTTGGATGATGACCTTACAGATGGAATAAGGACTTCTTCTAATATTTCAATATACTGATTGATGGCTGTTCAACCTTTCGCTGACCTCGACCAGTTCTCCCGGACCGCTATCAGCCATCCATCCCCAAAGAGCGCAGTAATTCTTCCACTCCGCCGATGGGTTGGATATTTTCAGCCTCCTACCGAGAAACATAATGATACGCTCACTGAATAAAAGCCAAGAAACACTGATTACAATAATCTTGCGATAGACGACAGAATGGATATGAAGATACATGTAGGACTATAATCAACACCACACACACACACATATATATATAGATATATATATATATATATTTATACTATATATATATATATATATATCTGGCCCGATTTATGTATTCCGATTTCCTGTTAATGACACTTAGGCCTACATGCTTAATCGCTTATATAAATCTGCGAATTAGACTAAAATATTTCACATATATGTTTGTATTACATAGTATATAATCGCTGTTGTTTTATATATTTTTATTTATATATATATATATATATATATATATATATATATATATATATATATTATATATATATATATATATATATGCGCCTATCTGTGGAATATCTGATTTCTTTCAATGCTACTTAGGCCTACCATTTTAGTAGCTTTTATATTAGGGCTATTTTGTTTTCTATTTACTTATTATCTGAGCTTCACAGAATGAAAACTAGCAAGAAACTTAAAATGACTTAGTTCACTTCAATAAAGCAGTGAAGACTGCCATGCTCATCCGTGGTAGAACATCATCGGTCACTGAGTAATGTTGTAAAGCAAATCCTAACCTCTCTTCTTTATGCTTTTCAGTCATGTGGGGTTTCTTAGCATGAATGTGATGAAATATCTTAGCCTTATGAAGCCGGTTACGAATGGTTTGGGCATCATGTTCTCTTGATAGCTACGGCGGTTGTCAAAGGAGTTTGTGGAGCTGCTTCAATGCTTCGATGATCTTCCTCCTCAGCAGTGGTGCAACGGAGTCGTCCACTTCTTGTTAATATATTTATATTTCCTCTTTCTCTTTGTCGTCGTATCCATCTATGCACGGTTGTTCTGTGTATGCCAAGCTGCCGAGAAATATCTCCGATGGAAACATGAGCCTCATGCAGGCTAATGATCGATGACCTGAGAGACAGTGTGGTGTGTGGCGCCTGTTATCCATCTTATCGGTGCAAGTGACGAATGACGAATCGACGATACAGTTCAACTTCCCGCGTAAGTGTGGCGTCACACGAGCACTTACGATATTATGAGATTTTTTCTTTTTTGTGTTTTTTGACAACGGTTATGGTATTAATTATAATTCCTTATTATGATATTGGTGATGATTATGCAATATTATTTTATTAGTTAATAAATTTTTATTTGGATTTGAAATATAGTTTCTTATTTGACTCTTTTGCCCAATCATCTGGCACGGAATTTTTCAAAATGTTTCGTTATTTTTCTTAATATGAATTTTTCGCTGGCCAATCTTTTTTTATATTGTTAACCGTACAATAAATAACCAAAAACAAATAAGAATAACACATTTCACTGTATATATCAAAAGGATAAATTATTATTAGGTGAACGAAAACTTCTGGAACATGTTGCAGAATATTTTGAGTGACTACATATCTATACTATATATCTATATCTATCTATCTATCTATCTATATCTATCTCTATATATAATATATATATATATATAATATATATATATATATATATATATATATATATATATATATATATACTATATATATATATATATATATAAAGACAGCAAACGGTGGCGCAAGAGGGCCACAGCATATAGAAGGACAGGGTGAACAGGAGAGAGCCGGTCATCAGGTGATAGTACATTTATTGCCGACGCGTGTCGGAACACATAGTTACATCATCAAGGCTAAAAGAGAAACAACACAAATTAAGAAAAATACATGAAATATAACTTTGACTTTAAGAGTCTCAACATTATACAAAAAACGCATAAAATGAAAGCAATTTAAAAAGCACTTGCTAACTAAAAATTTGAAGACCGAGTGATTCGGAAAGAAGGGAGAAGCAGCGAAGAAAAGGAAGCCGGTTCAACCCAGATACAATTGTACAGAGGAGGTGTGTGAGTCCAACTTTGGGGCCACTAACTGCTTAATAAATAACGACTCTAATATCAACAGTTCGTGTAAACGGCTTGTTTGGCCCTCTGTACAGTTGTATCTGGGTTGAATCGGCTTCCTTTTCTTCGCTGCTTCTCCCGCCTTCTTTCCGAATCACTCAGTCTTCAACTTTTGAGTCTAGCAGGGGCTTTTTAAATTGCTTTCATTTTATGTATGTTTTTTGTATATTTGTTGAGACTCTTAAAGTCAACGTTTGTTTCATGTATTTTTTCAATTTTGTTTCTCTTTAGCCTTGCTGATGTAAACTGTGTTTACGAAAACGCTCCGCAATAAATATACTATCACCTGCAATACCGGCTCTCTCCTTGTCACCTGTCCTTCCTATATATATATATATATATATTATATAATATTATATATATATTATATATATATATTATATATATTATATATATTATATATATTATATATATATATATATATATATATATATATACGCGAATACCACGGAAAATGATAGTCAGAAAACTCCAAGCGCTTTCGTCTTTACTCAGACATCGTCAAGGAGCTACTAAAGTACAATTGGGTTTAATTTGGGGATGTCTGAGTAAAGACGAAAGCGCTTGGATTTCTGACTATATTTTCCCGTGGTATTCGCTTATTTATGAAGTCACGTGCATCTACTGTGATGTTTTAAGCATATATATATATATATATATATATATATATATATATATATATATATATATATATATGTATATATATATATAATATCCACCACACACAACCTTCTCGTTGCACCAAATAACAATCA
>NC_061103.1:49597580-49619604 GCF_015104395.2 Macrobrachium nipponense
AGTATGGAACTTCTCAAAAAACAGTGGACCCCCCTTATTTCGCGGATTTCTCTCGGGAACGTTTCCCCCCCATTAATCACGGAAAATTAGCATATTCACAGGTATTTTTCTATGAGAAAAATCCACAAATTCCTGTTTTTTTTTATCAATTTCATAATAAAATGCACTTTTTGTGATAAAACTATTAAAAAAACCAAGTATAAAAATCTTTAGTGGGTTTTTCTTGAGTTTAATTTAACAAAATAGGCTGTTTTCAGCATTTTCATAGGGGTTCCAACTATTTGCGGGTTCTAACTATGCATGGGGACCACTGTACACTAGTTACACAAACTTTTTACAAATTCTACAGAATTTCTTGATCATTCACAGAAAACCCTACGACAGGTATTTCAATTTCAACGTATCAAACTAAAATATGAGAAAGCAATACATTCAGAACAGATGACCTTGCAACCTTCCATTTAATTCAAATGGGACTTTGGAGAGCTACTAATTTGTAAAGATTTTCACCAGGAATGCATGTCCACGCAGACTGAGCAGAGACCTCATTATTTTTCCTAACCTCAAATGAGGAGGCTGTGTAATTGCTACTTTTAACCTGAGATTTCCTACCTACCAAGTTTTGTAATGACTCCTAGGTAAGGAATTTTAATTACAAACGTTTACCAAAACTGGCTTTGCCTGGGTTGTAAATACTACAATGGTTTGTACTGCAGTACAGTTCTTCTTTGTTACCGGAAAAGGATTCTGGAAGAAACCACCAGGGGTTAATACTACGCTGCATAAATTATAAAAGGACAAAATTTGTTTTTAAATCCCAAATTCTTTTGTTGATAAGCAATAAAATTCATTGTAAGCTTTGGAATTTTTTCCAATAATTCCTAAAAATCAACACATTCAAATCTGTTAAATGGGTTCCAATACTTACTATTTACACACAGTATAACAATATCAAGCCAAATTTACCATATTTGACTTGCTTTCACTCTCTCAAATCAAATCAATCATCAAAAACAATTCATACAAAACTAGAGATTTACACAAAAGATAGAACTTACAAAAACCCTTAAACAATCACAACAATCACCTAAATTATATTGTTGTGAAGTGCAATAACACAAAAAGGATTCATATTCCAAAAAGCCAATTCCCTGCAAATATCGCTACAGATTATGGGAGTCAACATTAAGGCCTAGTAGGTCTCCAATACTTCTGTCTGCCAGTTTACATCTACATCTGTGGCTTGCTAAAGTGCATTCACAGAGGTCTAGTATTGACATTTTCAACAGTAGCAGGAGAATCGCTTCAGTATCACTGGATCACCTCAAGCACTACTTCAATCTGTCATAAAATTAGTTAGTTATTGGAACTTCACACGTTCAAGCAAAGATGCAATACACTCCTACCCAAACACTATTCTTTTTGCATTTTAATACTTTTTCATTTTTCTTCTTAATGACTGATATATATATCTTTATTAATCTTAACCAAGTGCACAGTCAACTGAAAATGGAAAACCTTCCTTAATCATTTAATGCCCCAGAGATCAAGTCTTCAGTGTATGGGGTTCCATCTTGATAAATGTGTCTTATGCAGCCTCAGCCTGAAATCCCATCATGGCCGGGTATTATGGGTCCTTTCTCCAGATACTTATGACCCTACCCCAGTGCTTTCAATTTTTTTTTTTCTAATTGCATTTTGTAGTGAACATTTTTACCGAATAGAGTTGACGTAGTTACATCTACAAACTGCTGCAGGTTTTTCAACATTCCTGCATGCTCTGTAACAACAATTCACTTACTCCCAACATTTGTCTTTTTGCACACCAAATGGCAAATATCAAAGGGGAACTAAACATGAACAGACTGCAATAAACTATACTATCAAAACCTGAAATGGTGAGGGTATGTTATCAAAAGAGCCATGCATCAGAGAGAGAGCTTATGGAAGCAGTATGTAATAACATTTTTGGTATGCTGATGGCTTTGCTGTCAGGCATGCCCACCTTAGCCTCTCCAAGACTTTCCTTAATTCTTTGAGATATTCTTCCCAAGATTCTGTATGAATGAGGATGACATCCAAGAAACGATCAGAGTGCTCCAAACCTTTTAACAATTCATGCATCAATCGATGGAATGTTGCTGGACTGTGACATACCAAATGGCATGAATTTGAGTCTGTATAATCCATCTGGAGTTAAAAATGCTGTCAAGTCAATATCCTCTGATCTAATTGGAATCTGCCAATAACCTTTACAAAGGCAAATCTTTGAAAAGAACTTGCTTTGGCTAAGTTTTGTCATTATCTCCTCTGAGTCTGGCATAGGTTCAGGATAAAAAATGGCTACCTTGTTTAATTTTCTGAAATCAATGCAGATTCTGTTACTTCCACCAGATTTCTTCACCACTACAATGGCACTGGCATATGGAGATTCAGATGGCTGAATGACATCCATATCTAGCATGCTCTGTATCTTCTCATATTGCACCTCTTAATGCATTAGGGATTTGATATGGTCTGTTTTTGATGGGTTTCTCAGTAGTCAAATGAACTCCATGTTGAATGAGATCAGTTTTCCCCGCAGATCTGTCAAAACATCCCTAAATTCATGTAATAAGGTATTCTCTGATGCAAGCTGATCACTAGTTAATGCTGGACTTACATTGACATTAGCATAAGATTCTGTTGCTTTCATGGGTAATAGATGGACTAAATGTTCATTAACATCGGTATCCTCTGAATCTATAATAGCAAAGAAGCAAATTGAAATACTAAAGAATTTCCACTGGGATTAGGCTCTATTCACCGATTGTAGTTCTTGAGGAGATTTGCATGAAACATCCGCATTTTACCATTCACATCTATACGATAATCTGCTACTCCTTCTTACTAAGGACTTTGAAGCCCCCTTCCATTGCATTAACAGTTTGTTCTGATCAGTTTGGAGAAGAATTAGAACATAACCACCCACTTTAAAAGACCTAGTGTTTGTTTTTCTGTTGTAACATTTCTTGTATCTTGCACTGGATTTCTTGAGTTCCTTCTGTGCTAATTAACAGGTTCTTGACAGCCTTTCCTTCAGGTCTTTCACATACTGGGAAGTACTTTTCACATCTAGCATAGTTTTTTCCTTCATCCATAACTCTTTCAGCACAGTCATGGGTCCTCTGACCATTCTACCATTTAAAAGTTCAAAAGGTGAAAATCTAGTAGTACTTTCTTGTGGAACTTTTCTGTAAGCAAACAGCATTGCTGGAGTAGAACCTCTCCCAGTCCTTTGGTCTTTCAGAACTCATATTTCTCAACATTGTTTTTAAGGTACCATTAAATTTTTCAACCAAATCATTACATGCTGGATGGTAGGGTATTGTTACCAACTGCTTAACAGACAAGAGTCTGCTTACCTCCTTCATGATATTTGACGTAAATTGCTTACCCTTATCTGACAATACAGTAAACCCCACATATTCACATTCTCATGATTTATGGACTCACCTATTCGTGGATTTCTCTGTCAAACCTATCTATAAATTATTCATGAAAAATTTGGCAATTTGCAGATTTTTCTGTTGATAAATATTCAATAATTACTGTATTTCGATGTTATTTTCATGACTAAATACATTTTTTAGACAAAAATGGTATTGTTATGATACAATAAAGTTTTATGCATACTTACCTGGCAGGTAATATATATAAGCTTATCCTCTTGACGCACTGGCAGAATTTCAAAACTCGCGGCAACCGCTAGTACACTGGTAGTTCAGGTGATGGCCACCCCGCTCCCGTGGCGCTGGTACTTGGAACTATTCCCGTTTTCCTCAGATTTTCTCTGAACCCCTGTCTCCTGAGGGGAGGAGGGTGGGAATTTAATTATATATACCTGCCAGGTAGTATGCATAAAACTTTATTGTATCATAACAATACCATTTTTATGCATGACACTTACCTGGCAGGTATATATATAGCTGATTGACACATTTGGAGGTGGGTCATAGACAGCAACAACATCGTCATAATTCAAAAATTAACTAAATAAATTTTTAGAACTATGTATTATGTTCCTTACCTGCTAAGGTAGCTGACTTCGTAGGTCCTGCCTCTTAGCCTGCTAAACCTTAGTAGCTCTCAACTAGGACGTGACCTGTTTGTTGAGAAAGCTAACAATAAGGGCCTGACAACTGGACGTGACCAATTTGTTGACAGAGAACCCTAGCCCTCATTTACCACGGGCATTCATGCTAGGAAAGTTAGTCACCTGAACCACACACACATATAAAAAACACTAACCACAGACTGAGCTGGTCTTAACCTTCTCAGACAACCATAAAAACACTATAACCTAATTAATATAAAAACCTAGCATGTTATTAGGTTATGGGGTGGAAACTCCTTTGCCCAGTACTGTACCTGATGGATACATACGGGCCTAACGTTTGACAATTATCAAAAGTTGTCTTCACGTCTCTAAGGTAATGAGAGGCAAACACAGAGTTTGTCCTCCAATACGTTGAATCTATAATGTCATTGAGGGCTAAATTTTTCCTGAATGCTAAGGACGTAGCTACTGCTCTCACCTCATGAGCTTTAAACTTTAATTATACCGAAGCATTCCTCCTGACAAAGCAAATGAGCATCTTTAATGACTTCTCTTACAAAGAAAGCCATTGCGTTTTTAGACATAGGTCTAGTAGGATCTTTAACCGAGCACCACAGAGAACATGAAGTTCCCCTAATGCTTCTTGTTCTTTCTACGTAAAACCGTAAGGCTCTTACTGGCAAGAACCCTTTCTTGTTCTTGACCTACCAGATCAGCCAGTCCTTCAATCTCAAATGATCTTGGCCATGGATGCGAAGGATTCTCATTCTTTGCTAAGAACTCCTGTTGAAAAGAACAAACTGCTTTGTTGTGCTTCCATCCTATTTGCTTGTCAATAGCTTGCAGCTCGCTAATCCTTTTAGCTGTAGCTAAGGCTACTAAGAAGATAGTTTTCTTCGTTAGCTCTCGCAAAGGCGCACTGCCCATAGGTTTCGAACTTATCCGTCTCCAAGAATTTGAGAACGACATCCAAATTCCAAGAAGGGGTTCTGCACCGTCGATCCTTCTTTGTATCAAACGATCTGAGGAGATCTCTAAGATCTGCGTCATTGGACAGGTTTAAACCTCTGTGTCTAAACACTGCAGACAACATACACTTATAGCCTCTAATCGTCTGATTAGCCAAACCTAGTTCTTTCTTCAGGTATAGCAGGAAATCTGCAATCTGTGTCACAGAGGTACTGGATGAAGAAATCTTCCGATTCTTACACCATTTACGGAAGTTCTCCCACTTCGACTGTACACTTTGATAGTCGATGGCCTTCGTGCTCTTGCAACTGCCTTCGCTGCTTCTCTAGAAAACCCCCTCGCTCTGACAAGTCTTTCGATAGTCTGAAACGCAGTCAGACCCAGAGCGAGGGTGTTCTTGTGGAACCTGTCGAAGTGGGGTTGTTTGAGAAGATCTACTCTCGTGGGTAGACTTCTCGGAGATCTTACTGTCCATTCCAGTACCTCTGTGAACCACGTTTGGGCCGGCCAGTATGGGGCTATCAGGGTCAGCCTTGTTCCTCGACTTTCCCTGAATTTTTTCATTACCTTTCCTAAAATCTTGAACGGGGGAAAAGCGGTACGCATCTAGACCCGTCCAATCTAGTAGGAAGGCATCGACTGCGACTGCAAGAGGGTCCGGGATTGAGAACAATAGTTCGGTAACCTCTTCGTCGCTGCGGTAGCGAAAAGATCCACTACTGGAGTGCCCCAGAGCTTCCACAGTCTCTGGCATACTTGAAGATGCAACATCCACTCCGTGGAAAGCACTTGTCCGTCCCTGCTCAACAGATCCGCCCTGACGTTCTTCTCTCCCTGAATGACCTGGTGAGCAGGGTGACGTTTTCTCTCTGCGACCAAAGAAGAATCTCCTTCGCCAGGTTGCAAAGGGACAACGAGTGGGTCCTCCTTGTTCCGTATATATGCCAGAGCTGTGGTATTGTCCGCGTTGATCTGCACCACTTTGCCGCTGATCCACGGTCTGAACGCTTTCATAGCCAAGAAGATCGCCATCAGTTCCTTCCTGTTTATGTGCCATGCCTTTTCTTCTTCGCTCCAAAGGCTGACTCCTCCCGAGGGCCCAGCGTCGCTCCCCAGCCTGCGTCTGACGCGTCGGAAAATAATATCCGGTCTGGGTTCCTCTGCTGGAGTGACGTACCCTCTGACAACCTCTCCGGAACTAGCCACCACTTTAGTTCCTCCTTTATCTTCGAAGGAATTGGAAACCGGAAGGAATCTGGTTGCGATCTTCTTGGCCAGACTTCGTTCAGAAAGACTGTAAGGCCTCATGTGAAGTCTCCCTAGTGAAATGAACCGCTCTAACGAAGAGAGTGTCCCCAGCAGGCTCATCCACTCTCTCGCTGAGCATTGGTCTTTCATTAGGAATTCTTGCACTTTCCGTATACACATGGTCTGCCTTTCGGGTGACGGAAAAGCCCGAAAAGTCACTGAGGATATCAGAATCCCCAAATAAACTAGTTCCTGAGAGGGGATCAATCGTGACTTTTCCAGGTTCACCATCAGACCCAGTTGCTGAGTTAATTCCAATGTTACGTCCGTGTCCTCCAGACATTGCTGTTTTGATTGTGCTCTTATGAGCCAATCGTCGAGGTAGAGAGAGACTCTGACTCCTGCCAAATGAAGCCACTTCGCCACATTCGACATCATTCTTGTAAAAATTTGAGGCGCCGTGCACAGCCCGAAACACAGGGCTTTGAATTGATAAATCCTTCCCTTGGATCACGAATCTCCAAATATTTCCTGGACCTTGGGATGAATTGGAATATGGAAGTACGCATCCTGAAGGTCCAGTGTTACCATCCAGTTCTCATGGTCGTACCGCTGCCAGTACTGAAATCGTTCGTCTCCATCGTAAACTTGGTCTTTTCTACGAACAAGTTTAGCTGGCTTACGTCCAGTACCGGCCTCCAACTTCCTGATGATTTCAGGTACTAGAAACAGACCGGTTGTAAAACCCTGGGGATTCGTGATCCAGAACCGGTTCTATTGCCCCCTTTTCTATCATGGTGACGACCTGATGCCAAAGAGCCTCTCTCTTCTCTAAATCGAATGTAATGAGCCCCTAGGGCTCTCGGAGCTGTAGCGAGAGGTGGTTTCTTGAGAAAGGGAATCTTGTACCCTTCCTTCGCTACCTTTACGGACCAAGGATCCGCTCCTTTGCTTTGCCAGACTTCCCAGAAGTCTAAAAGTCTGGCCCCCACACAAGTCTGGAGACTTCTGACTCATTGTTTGGTTGAAGTTTTGGCCCCTCTTTTGGTTGGAACTCTTTTCCCTCTAAATGCTGGTCGAGCGAAAGTCCTACCCCGAAAGGGCTGCTGTGCTGTCTTCGTATCCTTCGTAGTCTTATTCATGACCTTAGAAGGTAAATACTTCCTTACCGATGACGTAAGAAGATCTTGAGTCGCCTTCTGAGTGAGGGAGAGAGATATGTCCTTAATGATCTCTTGCGGGAAGAGCTGTCCTGACAGAGGAGAGAACATCAACTCCGACTTTTGCGCGTTCGACACTCCTTTAGCAGCGAACGAGCATAAGAGATGTCTTTTCTTCAAGACGCCTGCTGTAAAAATTGAAGCCAATTCATTAGCTCCATCTCTCAAGGCTTTATCCATACAGGACATAATACTTCTCGACAACTCGGATACTGACGACTCTTCCATCTCCGAAGTTCGAGCCAGGGCCCCCAACGACCAGTCAAGAAAATTAAACACCTCAAAGTCCTAAAGATACCTTTGAGTAAATGGTCGAACTCCGACGAAGTCCACCACACTTTGGCTGAATGCAAAGCATGTCTACGGGAGCTATCCACTATGTTGGAAAAGTCTCCCTGGGAGGAGGCAGGCACTCCCAGGCCAAGACTTTCCCCCGTAGCATACCAAACACCAGACTTCGAAGCCAACTTGGCCGGAGGAAATACAAAAGAAGTCTTCCCCGACTCTTTCTTCTCCTTCAACCACTCATTTACGCGTTGAAGGGCTTTCTTGGCCGAAATGGACAAAGTCATTTTCAAAAACGACGATTTCTTGGCTGTCTTCGTCTTCGAAAATTGCGACAAAGGCGATGGCGGGCCTGAAGGTTGAAAATCTCCTTCAAACAAAGAAAGAAGGCACTCTGTTAGCCTCCTGTAGTCCGAAGAAGGAGCTTCCGTCTTGTCCTCTTCCGCACTCTCCGCAAATTCTTCCTCCTGCGAAGAAATATCTTGAAAACCAAGATCCTGCTGACTCTCCAATTCAGAGTCCTTATGCAGCTCCTGTTTAGAAAGCGAATGCGGCACTGACTCCCTATAAAACTCCTCTCTTCCTTGTCGAGACAATGTGTTTTGACTTGCTGCCTGACCGCTGCGTCCTGCGTCCTCCTGAACGTATGCGTCCACCATGCGTCCATCACTTCTCCTCTTGCGTCCTGCGTCCTGTACTTCATCCTTCTTAAGGGACGCACTGCGTCCTGGATCGCGTTGTACGTCCTGCGTCCTCTTGGAGGACTTAACCGGGAGAGACGAGTCCTTACGTCTAACCGAAGGTTGTTCGGGCTTCTCCCATGATTGAACAATCACTGCCAATCTCTGCTGCATGTCCCGCAGCACCTCCTTCGTTTCCGCCTCCTTACGAGACTCCTGATGATGAGGAGATCGAGGACGCACCGGGCTAACACGAAGAGGCGAGCGAACTTCCAACTGACGTGAAATCCTCTTCCTTTTGATAGGGATCATCTCTTCATCCTCCGATGAAAAAATCTCAGGGCTACTCCACCCTTCTTGGTCGAAAGCCCTTTCCTCCTGTGAAGAGGACGGAAAGTATGACCTCTTGAGAGGACGCGATACTTCCGCGAACCGCCTACTCCTTCCGAGGCTGAACTATCCGAAGAATAACGGCACTTCCCAGTATCGCCTTTTCTATGGCGTACTGCAGCAGCCTGGGACTTATCAACAGGACTGCCTGAAGGGACGACTGATCGCAAGTCAACCCCTCTCGCCTCCCTTCGACTGTCGACATGCCTTCTCCCTTGGGTCTGGGAGCTTGACAGAGGTCTCGGTCTAGGAGCACGAGAGAGACGATCAGGCGCCCCTCACAACACTGTCACCAAACACTTCCACTTTGTCTGTTAATCGTTTAATTTGGTCTCCCATGGACGCAAGGGCAGCGAACACTTTCACTATTTGTGGATCAGTAGTATCCTCAGATACAGCAACTGGAGCAGGAGAAACCTGGGGGAAGGTGCTACATCTACATGTGAATGAGCTGGAGAAGACACATGCAAAGATTCATCCAAAGGTTTACTCGAAGATCCCGATCTTTCACTCCTAGATACAGATCTTCTAACCCGATCTTTTTCTAATCTCTCCACATACTTCATAAGAGCCTTCCACTCTTTCTCATTCAGACACTGACATTCATTGCACCTATTGTCCCACGTACATACAAACTCCCGACACTTCTTACAAATAGTATGTGGATCTACGATGATTTCGGCAGTCTCACCTTACACCCTTCTTTCACACAAACTCTAAACATACTTCCTGAATCAGACATACTAAAGGACCCCCCCGGGTCCAAACAAAATGCGATTGCCACTCTAACTTCGTGAATACGATACCAATATCCAAAAGTCAGATAACGAGCAGGAAATTCTAACAGAGAACCAACAACGATGTTGCCGGTTCGGCTGGCAGAGAAAATCTGAGGAAAACGGGAATAGTTCCAAGTACCAGCGCCACGGGAGCGGGTGGCCATCACCTGAACTACCAGTGTACTAGCGGTTGCCGCGAGTTTTGAAATTCTGCCAGTGCGTCAAGAGGATAAGCTATATATATACCTGCCAGGTAAGTGTCATGCATAAAAATGATTTACTAATTTTCAAATATTAATATTGATTAATACTGTACGGATGTAGTTATCAGATCCAACTGGCATTTTGCAATAGTGGAAAATTAAGCAGCAACCAGTCATTGAAGCTGCCATTGTGTTAGTTACAAATGCAATGGCAATGCATGGCATCATATGATAACAATAGCAAAGACAACAACATTAGTCTAAAGGCTGGGAATAAGCCACCAACTGCCTTGTGTTGCTATGCAGACACATATTACAGGTATGTTGATGCCTACTGGGCCAATTGTATAATGTGGGCCATGCAATATTACATTATTATTAATAGAGCTTAGTTTTTCCAGACCTCTGAGTCTTAAGTAGACTCTTCTCGGGCTGGTTCTCAGGGAATAATTCTGAGAGAAAAAAAATTAGACTATTTAAGAAACATGTCTGATTTAAAAAATTTATGATGTTGTTAATTGTAAAATCTTTGCTTTCAGCAAGAATACTTTTCATTTTTGAATTCCATTAGTAAATTGATCTTTGTTGGGTCCAATTTGGGCATTCAACAAGTAAATGCTGCACTGTCATGGGTGTTTGACATCTGTTACTCTTTATTGGGTCAGCATGTGGTGTTGACATCAAGTGACCATGCGAGAATCTTGTGTGTCCTATGCGGAGCCTCGTTAGGATTACCTCTTTTGATCTTTCTTTTTCTGAAGATGTCCTCCATGCATACACTTCAGTTTTCATATTTTTAAGTTTATTTGTGGTTGGCACTAAGGCCCATTCTCTTTTCCAATCTTGGTATATCAGTGGTTTGACAGATGTTATCCAGTCTGATACAGGGGCATATTTCATAATAATACAGTTCTTGGGTGTTTACCTGAAAGTTTTATGTATCTGGTACATGTTGCATCCAGATTTGGTACTGTGGTGTGTCCTGTCCTTAACAATTTATGTCACTGCTTGCTCATAATTTTGGTATCCTGAGTGGACACCTAAAGTTTGCATTGAGGTCATTCTCTTCATGTCACTGGCCTTGTTATTTTCCATCCAACATTTAAAACAAATACAAGTCTCCTCCTCACTGAGTACAAAGCAGCTTGCAATATTCTTTACCTGGATTCAGATATTGAAGCTTCAGATCTGAGAAAGATATTTACCTGAATATAATGACAAGGCCTGATATTAATTAACAAGTTTCAATTACATACCATTCTTTTTATTTTTAAATTTCCAAATAAAACATTCTTCAAGCATTGAAAATGCTTACATTGCAAATAATTTTAACTATTTTAGTCTAAGTCTAGTTTCACAAATTTATTTTTGTCCTTGTTAGTCTTCCTCTAAATCATTACTGTTAAAGTTATCACTATTGTGAAAATTGAATACAAACTTTTTTTCTAGAGTTTCAGCATGTTCTGATTCCTCATCTGGTCTTTGGAAGCGGTTCCTGCCTTCCTCTTTGAAGTCCCTCCTTTCTCCTTCTTGGAAGCTGGCCCCGCCTCTTCCTTGGAAACCTCCAGTGCCCCTTCTTGGGAAGTCTCCTCTGCCTCTTCCTCTGAAGTCACCTCTTCCCCTTCCTTGGAAATCTCTTCTGCCCCTGCCAGAAAAATCTCCTCTGCCTCTCCCTCTGGAATCTCCTCTGCCTCTCCCTCTGGAATCTCCTCTGCCTCTCCCTCTGGAATCTCCTCTGCCTCTCCCTCTGAAATCTCCTCTACCTCTCCCTCTGAGGTCTCCTCTACCACCTCCAATTGGTCCTCTCAAAAGACTTCTTTCACAGGCCTTGGGGCCTCTGAATTTCTTTTTGTCGTCGCCCCCGAGGGCTACTTTCTTGTCTTGATGGCCATCCTCTTGAAAATCGTCATCGTCTGGTTGACTCTTCCTCTTGATGCCAAACTTTTTTCTAATATTAGCAGTCAAGCAGCTTTCAGCCATTTCTTCTTCATCAACATCAGCATCCATTCCTGTGATGTTTTCACCAGATGGGACTGAAGATGCTGGTCTGTTTAGGGAAAACATGAGTCTCTTAATTTCAAATATAAATATACAAGAAATTATTCCTGTTTACCAAAAACATACTTAATTTACTCCAAAACCTCTTCTGTATAAAACCATGGAGTAACTGACATAAGAAAATGATCAATGTTAACTCGGACCTTAAAAATAAACCACTGCTACATTAAAAGTTTTCCATGTTGAAAGCTTTTGTTATGACAGTCTATAACAAAATAAAACTGAAAACCTGAGGGGCCAAAACTTATGGATCTTTATGAAAAATGAAGAAATATTTTCCTACAAAAAAAAGGTACACTATGCTATCATGACTGGAAGCTTTTCTCTTTCATAAGCAAGAATAATGTGATTAAAAAAAAAGCCAACTTTCTGGAAGAAGATTAATTTTTACCTTCTCCCATTCACCTGATTATTTGCCTCATGACCACAGGCAGTTTCAAGAGATGAATGATGTAACTGAATAAACTAAATACAGAACAGTAGTATACAATTTTTAAAAATATGCATAATTTTTCTCTTAATATTCAAATACAAACTCATTATGTACTTGATAATACCTCAATCACATGATCAGCCATTTTCAGACACTCCAGAAGAGAAAGGTTCCACCAGGCTCCAAAGTAGCCCTAGCAGCAGTTGTATAGATTCTTCTATGTGAAAGGAGGGTAGGGATGGGGGTACTGCATCAGTACCCCCCATCCCTACCCTCCTTTCATGTAGAGAATCTATACAACTGCTGCTATCTGGGAAACAGCACCAAATCCAATGCCACCATCATATTTAGAGCTATTGGTGTATACTAGAATGGCAAACGTGTGCATCAAGCTTGTTCTAAAAAGGAAGCTCGCATTACTTCTGATATCTCCTGCCTGCTTGCACTCAAAAATTTACAATATTAATTTCTGTTTCAAGAGCAGGATCTTCATGAACCGCATTATCTTAGGGTCTCCATTGTACAATTTGTACAGACAGAAGGAAAAAAAGACATTATTACCAAGAGAAAAAAGGCCTGACTGCAATTTGGTAGGTCAGCAGCAGAGGTGCCAGAGGTGCAAGGCTTCCAGGGCTCTGATGTCTCAGCATCATCAAAGCAAGACCCTTTAAACCTCCCATTGACTGCAAAAGGTCAGGGATATGGGGGGGGGGGGGGGATAGTGGGAATACTTCCATAATATAAGTTATGGAAAAATAAAGTCACTTCATCGTTAGGTAAACACTATGAATAAGTACTCCATTACTTGACACCAACCTACATACTAAACAAGGGGCAATTCCTACTTATAGCAAAAAACTGAATCCGCTCTTGACAACAAGCAAACGACCTAACTATCCTTACTGATTTCTTCATAAGCAAAACAATCTACACCATAGATAGAAAAAATCTTATAATATCACAGAAAAATAATTCTTATAGTGAACTTACATTCCTTTAACACTACTAACCAAAAGACAATAATAGCACTATCAGCAGAAACTTGAGTGCATCAATTTGGCCAGCTTATCAGAATGACAGAAACAGGTTACAAGATAAAAATACTAACAGATGAATGACTGAAAAAGAATAGCCGTCAGCATCATCATAAACAGTTATGTCAATTTTTTATGAAAATATTCTCACGTCTCTTTTCCATCCTCTTGTTCTACTTGAACTCCTTTCACATCTAGGTTGTTGTCTTTATATTTTCCAATGATTTCCTGGGGTCTTGCTACAGGTCTCTGTCAAGCTGCTTTCAGGTCTACTTTTTTTTATTCCTTATTATCCCTTCTCATCCCATTTCCAAACTATCTCAATCTTTGAGATTTCAGCCATTTTTTTAAGATTCTCGATCCCACATCTCTCTGCCAATTCCTCATTAGCAATTTGACTTTTTTATTCTACTCTAGCCATCAATATTAATTCTATTGTACCATCTTTAAAAAATTTGGATAAGACAACCCTTGACATATATATCTCTAAACAATCTGGGGAACAGATGCAACAAAGGATGAGTTGTGTTGAGAGCTGAGAATTGCTTGATATTACTTTGCCATTTGTTCCTAACATATAAAACCTTCGTTATTTGCACAGGAGACTTACCCATTAGAGGGAGGAATCTGGCCACTCTCTGAACTAAAGGAAGGGCCAGCCGTTATAACCCAAGGGTAATGCTGCAGTGCAACGTTAAGACCAAGAGGTCTTAGACACTGCCTGGTGGATAAAATTGTCATCATTTTCAACTTGAAGCCTCTCTACTGCCACCTCCACCTCATTCTGTGGGAAGAGAGAGGTGGATTCCATCACTGGTCTGCCAGGGCTGACTTCAGTCCAACAAAACACAAGAGCTGACACAGAACAGGATCTCTCCTCTTTAAGACCAAGTTATACCACAAGTTTGTTACTTGGTGTGTAAGGTAGGTAAGAGCCCTACCTCCAGAGACCATCAGTCTCTTGAAAGAGGCATCCTCTTTGGGTGTTCACCCTTCCATTAAGGATGCGATCCTGGCCACCATAAGTGACCAGTGGTTCGAGCCAAGAGACTGTCTGGAGTGCTAACATGGCAATCAATTCCATAGTTGCAGAGAGAGAGACTCCCTCCACACGGAGGCAGTCAAGTGCTAACCTGGGAGACACAGACAAGGCAAGTCTGGATCTACTGGCTTGGTCAGTAAAGGAATCCTGAAGGAAGATATTTCCTCTGATAAGCCACAAGTGGAGGAAGTAACTTACCACACTGGCTAGACCAGAGGGAATTCTCTTGCCCAGAAACAAGAGAATTCACCTGGTTTAAAAGCCCAGCAGCAGCAAGTCTTGATCATGGCAGACTGAGCAAAATCTTGGGTTTTAGAATAACCCACAGTCTCTTCCTATAGATCAGTAAAATGACAAATCATTTTCATGATCTCAACAAAACGGCTCTGCAACTAGTGTGTCCAAGTCCTGGGGCATAGGACACTCGGGTCCCTCCAGTTCCAGGTCTTCCCAAGTTGCTCCCTCTGCAGGAGAGGACACACGCCAGAACCCTTTGACAATCTTGCCACCACTTGGGAAGATGATCTATTCTGCCCCAGGACCAAAACACCTCTGTGGTGGGACTGGGATGGAATCGAGAATGGTTCTGTCCTGAACCCTGGGCTTGTCTGGTTCCCAGCTCCTGGTAAACCCCAAAGGGAGAACAGATGAGAGATTGTGAGCACCCATGCCCAGCCTGGCAAAGATCAAAGCTTGCCAGGTGAATGAGGCAGTGGGCAGTCATCAACTTGTGGTAACGACATCTGCACAGGTCAGGAGCCGGTACAGGTACACTGGGGGTCCAGAGAACCCTGGGTAGCAGTTGCACTTGAGTGCAGCAGTACTCGTGGTGCTGCTAACGAGAGCCCTGTCAGCCCTCTCTACCATGAAGGCCTGACCGCTTGAGCTCAAGACGACTTCCTGCAAGGAGACATAGCTGACATTCCTCCACTTACCAGCTTTGGAAGCAAAAAGGGGAGGATGTGACAGCACTTTACAATAAGACCGAGACGATGACAACGACAGCTTATTTCTCATCTCCCTCGACTTCTTCTTCCTGAGTGTAGCTGAGGTCAGAACTGTGGAGAGCAAGAAGAGGAGCACATCCCCCAGAGATGCAAACAAATGCAACACCTGTGGGCACATCACCAAAGATATGTGGGGAGATACTGAGAGGTTGGAGGTGGTACAAGAGCCAGTGGATTTCATGACCGTCAAAGTCATCATGGTCATGGGAGAAGCAGTAACAGGATACCCCTTCGCCACCTTCAGGTGGTCGAGAAGAGATTTAACACTGGGCTCAACCAAGATGCCCAGGAGTAGTAACAGTGGGCAGGAGTCTGGCAGGTGGAAGAAAAGAGCCCAAGAGGATCTTCGGTGTCACTGGTAACAACATCTTCTCCCTTGCAAACCTCACCCACTGTTCAGGCAGTCAGACAATTGCTAGTGTTCGTGCCAACTTCACCTGATAACAGTTCAGTTGCATCAGTGAACCATCGACAACTAAGTGGACCTCTTGACCAGGTACATTCCAGGCAAAAAGAATGTAGTGGCTAACAAGCTAAGTCGTCGGGGACAGGTTCTAGGGTTGGAGTTATCTGTGCATCAGGAGATGGTGGACAGGCTTTTTCATCTTTGGAGGAGAACAATGATAGAACTCTTTGCAAAAAGGTTTAACAAGAAGCTAGAGGTCTACTGTTCAGTGGTTCCAGATCTTTTCACCACAGTAGAGGACACCTTTCAAAATCCTTGGGACAACCTGGACTGATCCATCATGTCCTGAACAGGGTAATGGTTTCTCGTAATCTCAAGATGACCATAGTAGTAGCTCCTTTGTGGCCCCAAGCAGAGTGGTTTCCAGATCTGTTATCTCTGCTCTCAGCGGCCCTGAAAGAAATACAGTCGACCCCGCGTTTTCGAGATTCGTGGAGTCACCTATTTGCGGATTTTTCTTTGGACCATATCCACCTATTATTCACAAGAAATGTGCCTATTTGTGGTAGTTTTCATTTTGAAACATTCACAAATGACTGTATTTTCATATTTTCATGAATACATGCATTTTTTGTGATAAAACTATTCTCATATACAGTTATAAGCATCTTAAGCAGTTTTTTCTTGTGTTTGAATTACCAAAATAGGCAGTTATAAGCATTTTTAGAGGGGGCTCTGAGTATTCACAGACTTCAGTTATGGATGGATTCGTCTGGGACACATCCCGTGAATACGGGGTTGAACTGTACCCTCTTAGCACAATCTCCTCTGTCAGCCTCATGTACAGAGATAACATCAGTCAGAAGGATCCCTATCTCTTCATGGCTGGAGACTCTAGGACCTCCAGGATGCTGAAAACTTTTTGTCACAGGCCAGGTCAAGAAAAAAAAAGTGTCCAAGAATACCATTTTGTTTTGGCTACCTGCAGTGATTAAGCATGCCTATTCCTCATCATCAACTTCTACTGCCAATACTGTGCATGCAAGAGCACACAACATTACTGAACTAAGTTCCGCCTTGGCATCCAAGAAGAACTTGTCTATTGATAGGGTTTTGAATGCTGGTTCTTAGCTTTGCCAAACCACTTTCACCTCCTTCTGCCTGAGGGACACTTACCTACAGGTCCTTGTATGGAGGAACGATCTGTGTTCCATTTGACAATGTCTTCGAGAGAGAGAGAGAGAGAGAGAGAGAGAGAGAGAGAGAGAGAGAGAGAGAGAGAGAGAGAGAGAGAGAGAGAAAGTTTCGTGGTTGGGGTCGCTGTTATGATCATGTAGTATGTAATTATGTTTTTGGTTTTCCAGGAGAGAGAGAGAGAGAGAGAGAGAGAGAGAGAGAGAGAGAGAGAGAGAGAGAGAGAGAGAGAGAGAGAGAGAGAGGGCATAATTGGTGGATGAATGGTTAGCGATTGAATTGCTTGTTGGTGAGTTCTGGGTTATCTGCTGGTGTGCCTAGTCAGTAAATGTAGTCAGTGGAGTCAGTATGAAGGCATTGATGGTCAGTTATATTGTGTGTTTTTGAATTGTTGATATTGTATGTTTAGAGTTGTTGTGCCTGTGTTGCTGAAATTGTTGTGCTTGTGTGTTGGAGGGTTGTTAAGCTTGTGAGTTCTGTTGTGTTGTAGATGAGTTGTTGGAGTTGTTGAGTGTTGTTGTTGGTGAGTTGTTGTGGTTCCTTGATGTTGTAGGTGGTTGTATTGTCTTGCCCTGAGTGTGTCGAGTATATGGTGAGTACATGTGTTTTGAGTTTTGTTTTTTAGCTTGTGATCCTGCCACACTTGGACATTTTTTCCATGGGTCTGGTGGCGGCTCATAAAAAAGTTGCGTAGCTCATCCAGTGCCCCTAGCGGGACAGTTTGCATCTTGTTCAAGATGATGGTGTGAAAGTGGGAATGATTGAGATGACTGGTCTCTCTTCTTTGGCCCTTTTTCCCTTTCTTCTCTACCTACAAGCAGTATGACAATGGATCCATCACATGCTGGAAATGGCCGGATACAGGTGAGTGAAGTAGCCTTACTGTTAAGAGTATTTTATGTTCTATACTACTAACATACCTTTCAGTAGCAAACCCTTCCCCTCTCTAGCAAGAAGAGAGAGGAATGATAACAAACCCCTACAGGTGGCAAACCTTAGTTTGTTATCTGAACAGGCATAGCTCTTTAACTTCCTCCTATGCAATGAATCTATGTATTGTATTTCAGCCCAGTAGTCTGATTATTAGATACTTATATATCTAACAATTCAGAGGCTTAGGTCTCCTTCCTTTGCTTTCTCTTATCCAGGAAGTGTGACTGGGTGTGCTGAACCTCCAGTCAGTTCAGGATTCTCTTACCTCCCACCAAGAGTGAGTCTATCCTAATGTTAAGACCCAGGTTTGTTCGGCATATGAACAAATGACCAATTTTAAATTTATGTGTATTTTTCATAACTACCAAACCTGTGGTCTTGACATTTACTGCCCACCTTTGGCCACTCTTTCAGTTAACCCTGGACTGGAAGAAAAACTAATACATCATGAGGTTGAAGTTGGGTTGCTGGCCTTTCTCTACCTCATCACAGTGACAGATGCCAGATGCCAGCAATTCCTTGCATTTATCATTCTTATTGCTTTTTACGAGTTTCCAGCTGGACCCAGAACCAGAAGATTTATCCAAATGTTAAGACCACAGGTTTATTAGCTATGAAATATACAAATTAATTTAAAATGTGTCATTTCCTCTCTAAGGCAGCAGGCTTAATTGATTGAAGAGTTTGACTCAAATTTATTCAACTGACAAAAATCACAATATTTAAAAGTAAATTGTATTTTTCCTAACTATACAAACCTGAGGTCCTTTACAATACGAATTACATGCGGCGTAACTGGGATTACAGCCGTTAAAATCTTTAACAAGGTGGTTAAGCAGTAACTACTGCCCAGTAGGTGGGGAGACCTGCCTGCCTGCCTGCCTGGACATAAACCCTCCAATTTACTTTCAGCCCATGTTTCAGATTGAGGGGTGGCGTGAGGTGGGCAATTAGTGTCAAGGGCCTCAGGTTTGTATAGTTAGGAAAAATACAATTTGCTTTCAAAAATTATGATTTGTTGCTACTTGATTTACAAAACCCTTGGTCATTTACAATAGGGAGACTCACTGGTTGGAGGGAGGAATCTGAGCGAGTCTCTAGAACTGAATGGAGTTCACTACACCTGGGCAACTCCTCCTGATTGAAAGAGCAAGGGGGAGTGACCTGCCTCTGAAACATTGATTGGAGTCTCAGAAATACAAGATCAAAAGTCAGACCTCTGGGTCTTTTCAAAAAGAGTGCGGAATGTAACTCACACAAAATGCAGTGAAGAATATAAAGATTCGGAGGCATTAAGGCAAAAAATGAGATGTTCCTGCCTTATTGCCTGCATCTCCTTCCTCCCCTTGCTAGAGGAAGGAACGGGATTGCTTCTGTGATTCTGATAAGAAAGTAGTAAGGAAACTTGAAGTGTAAGCTTACTGCATCAAACACCCGACCAGCCAGTGTAAGTTCGAGTCCTATTCTCAACCCGAAGGAAGAGAAGTAGAAGGACGAAGAGGAGAAAGGAGGAGAGATCAGCCACTCTTGCATCCTTCTTACCTCTAAAACTGCACACCATAGGCGAGAGATGCAACTTGTCCTCTTGAAGGAGCTGGGTAAGCAAACACAACTTGTTGAGTATCCACCACATGTCCAAGAAAAAGGTGTGCCAAAAACCTGTGGACTATTACCCAAAGGAAGAAAGTCATAATGTGGTCCTCATGGGATTACATCTATCTTCCAGTCCGACACATTCTTCAGAGTGCGATGAAACAACCGAGCCACCGGCACTGTGCGCTCTTGGGAAAGCGTACAGGTGACGTAGCTATCTGCAGAGACAAAGCTCACATTCTCGCAGGACTCGAAGGAAGCTGTGTCCTCAGACACTTCTCCGTTGGCGAGCCCATAGTGGAGAAAGAAAATTAACATCCAATGAAGGGTGTCAAGTCTCCGCAGGGCAAGAAACCCATCGATAGGACAAAGTAATGATTGATCTGGAAAAAAAAATACAAAGTCTAAGGTGTACAGGATCATGAAGGATTCAACCCATCAAAACAGATGCCGAATGATTCGACATCTGAGACGGAGTTGCGCCATAAAAACCCACCTTATGAAGGGTGTTGTTGAAGGTGATCCATGCAACACATCAATCCTCTTCGCCACTGCCGGAGAGAGACAGGATGTAGTCTTGAAAACAAGAGCTCTGTCCGATGACTCGTAAGAGCTCACATGACCTAAACAAGAGTCAAATGTTGTCCAGTGGCCTGAGGTTTCTGGGATGGCAGGACTGAGAAAAAGTTTCTCATCAGTAGTAGAATCTCAGCTGAGGAGAAACGATACTATACTTACATGAAAGACAAGAGCAAGTGTGTGCCCACATCTTTTACAGTTGAATCGGAAAGAAGTTAACTTTCACGATTCTGACAGAGAAAAGTCCTTTCAATGACACCAACCAAAGAGGACGGTTCTAATCCCTGAAATTTACAGAGGACTGGAAGGGAATTTCAGCTATTTCAATGCTGTTCCGCAAAAAAAGCCTATACATATTTGTAATAAAGGGTGGAAGTCTTTAGCCATTTAAAACACAGGAATGTACTGCCTGCACAAACCGCTTCTTGACACTGTCAGGGCAGAAGAATTCTTCCAACATTTACTCCAATTCAGGGTGAACAACTAGTAGTAGGTGAACACTTACGAATTAGAAAATGTATATAGAAGACAAAAACAACTGCTGTATTTGTCTAAGAAATCATTCTGAATCATCAGTGGCCTATGGGTCAATTGTGGCAAAGCAGAAACTTACAGACTTCTTATACCCTGAGGTAAACAGAGAGATGATAATGAGTCTAATGAGACATACTATCTCTGTTTGGTAATTCTAGCAGTGGCAAATGTGGAGCAAGAGACATGAACCATATACAAGAATTCCGAGCCAACCAGAGATCTAAGTCTGTTATGGCTGAGCTGAGGGATTCGAATTAGTATTTAGTAGTGAACCCTCAACAGAGGAGAAACAATATCAAGACGAATGATATCTCTGAAGGTAAGTACCCTGCCCCTTGCTAGACTTCGTAGGCTGAGTTGCCTGGTAGTACATTCCATGTTAGAATTCGGCTTACAGAGCTATCACATGCACTACAGATACACTTCACTTGAGCACCTGCTTGTTAACAAAGACAAGAGAGAGAGAAACCTTGTTCGGTGATACAACCAACCTTGTGGTGTTGTTGTCAAACAATACAGCTAGGCATCTCAAAATCAAAACCAGAAACTCTTGGGGAGGTGCAAAAGAATGTCCTGAGTTTCAGGTTAATTAAGAGAAGGTACTATTCGTCTTCATCACACACCAGAAGAATTAACTTACAGGTATGTGCCTATTACATGGATGATGCAACTGATAACAAACACAAGTAGCCAGGAGAATAGATGATGCAACTGATAACAAACACAAGTAGCAAGGAGAATATACAAGTACAGCTAGTTGTCGACTTACGACCTATGCGAGTTACGACTGATTGACTTTACGACCACCTACAACTAAAATGACTGGGAAGCGACTTGAGCAAAAAAGAATGGTGTCTAGCTGAACATACTACAGTGTTTTCCCCAGCTCCCGCCTCTCCACACACGCAGATCACTTTTCGAGCTGCTAATGACTATTATCATGCATCGGCAACAAGAATATAACTCCAGGAAACTTATGCTATCAAACACAACCGTAGATAAAATTGAGAGAGAATTATTTTAATCAAAACTTCAGGTCTTGAAAGAACACATTTTACTGTTGTTTTCACGCCAATAAAAGATAAGTAACGTAACTAACTGTAAAGCTCATACTACGAAGATACCAAGTGAAAATACCGAACAGAATCACGTAATATTTTTTCACAATAAACATGCCCACAAAGCAATCTGTTTACGAAAAAAATAATTTAGTTCACGAGACGTATCAAATTCATATTTTGACTTGAAAACACGTCGTATAATGACAAATCCCTTTGTCTAATATAAGTAAAGTATCTAGATGTTTTATGCTAACTAGAAGCAAGGCAATTCGCTCTG
>NC_061103.1:49620104-49664409 GCF_015104395.2 Macrobrachium nipponense
CAATTCGCTCTGAATTGACTTAAATATGGCGAAATAAAACGTACCAAAACACTGACCGCTTTGTTAGTATTTTATGATATAATAATATAAGAACAAAAGTTTTACCTCAGAAGATCCCATAAGCCGAGCTTTGATATTAAAAGAAGCTAAGATTGACCCTGCTGACCTGAAGATTAGGTTTTCTGCCCAACAGACTTTTGGTGACCACTCCCTTACCACAAGGGTTAACCCCATTGACCATCAGCTCAGGATATCACAGTGACAAGAGGGGATTTGCAACTCTCGAGGAAACCAGAACAGCCATCACATAAATGACAGCTCAACAAGAAGAAGTTCCAGAAGACTGCTGGGCCTTGACCCAAGCTGACAATCCAAACATCTCTTGAAAATGGGCCACAGATAGGGCCTGAAAGTACTTGAGTGTGGAGTAAAATTAAATATAAATACTTAGAAGTAAACAAGTTACACAGTGATTTTGTGGGTTTCTTTTTCAATCTTCAGAAGAAAACTGAAAGAAGTTTTTGTTTGATTCATTAATACATACAATATAATTGGATACAGTAATGTATAACTTTTTAAAAGATTCACAGAAAAGATGCATATTCATTGTGTTTTTATTTCATAAATATACGTAGCCGTCAGCAGGCTGACATCACTCAATTAGGTATGCCGATGTTGGTCCGAATCTGATTCCCGTTTCGTGTCGAATTTTTTTTCTACTGATATATCACAGTCAGAATGCATTGAACCTACAAAATTGGCTTATATTAATAAATTACTAAATTATATCATATATGTAGTATACAGTATACTGTAGGCTAGGCTATTGTTTTCATATATATACGATATATGTACCATGATAGCATCAACATCATAAACAAGAGGCCAACTTGTTAAATGTTATTCAATTTCTCTTTGTACTGAATTATCATAAGCCAATGTGCACTGAACCTAGAGAATTAGCTGAAATTAACAATTACTATGCCATATATGTATTAAGTATGCTGTGTAGTGTAGGCTAGGCTACCCTATAAGTAAAGATGGTAATGATTACCCTAATGTACGCTAGGCTAGCATAATATTCTTACGGTAAATTAACATGGGCCGACTTATGTCCAAACCGATTTACAAACGGTTAGTCGTAACCAATTGTGATCGTAAGTCGACAACTACCTATATATTCATAGGCTCCTGTTAATCGAACGCTAGCCTAATTCTTCTTCACTTCAAAAGAGAAAAAGAATAAGGACTGGAAGCAGACCTCCTTCATTCTCTAATGAAGAGAGTGAAGTGATGCTGTTCTGAAGGGAGGCTTTTACGGCGATAACAGGACACCGCAGACAACTAGTTCATGCCCAACTGGTAGTTCCCAAAAACGGGAACACTGAAGAGGTGGAGTTCAAACTTCTCAGTGATATCCACCCTGAACAGATTGAACCAGGAACATAGACTCTTGTATTCTAACTCTGGGGAGTAGCCTCTGTAGAGTTCCTCTTATTCCCTCACGCCTTCCATTGTAACCCAGGAAGTGGAAGGAAAAAAGGGAGGAGGATTGACTGTTCTTGCCCACTCTTCTTTGACTTTGCAATGATGATAGCAATGCACAGAGTAGGAAAACATATTCACCTCGGTGAAAAACACTTCCTAAGGGGAGAACAGAGGTTCTCACTCACCCAACAAAGCATTCCTTCCTACAACTGGTTCGTTCGCATGAACGAAAGTGAGAGTTGAGCAGAGTTTAATGCACCAAAAGTTGGCAAGAACTTTCCATATCCTGCTATGCTTTTGTCTTCATGGTCAAACCTCACAAAGAGGACTATCCAGAGAGGCTCCTCCTATGTTCGCCAGATGCCTTGTTCTGAGTGACAGTGACATCAACCTTGGCACCTAAGGAAGAGCCATTCCTGGCTTTCACAGGAGGGTCCGAGTCGCCTAGGCAGTTCGGTTCCTCCTCTTGCCCTGTGCCACTGTCACAAAGGAAAGCATATTTCCCACCGCTGACTGTGGGTGTATGATCCCCTTTGGAGGGTTGTACGCTCGGAGAGACTTGTGAATGAGTACCCAACCAAGCCCCGGTTCCATGAGCAGCACCCTTGAAACCAGAGACAGGAGAACAAACCTGGGTCCGAACTCCTGGGGCTCCCAAGAAACTAGATCCTGGGGACAGTGTCATGGTTTCCATTCCCGAAGGAGTAGGTGAGCCAATGAGAGAGCCAACTGCTTCTTTTCTTCTCCAGAGGGAGGATGCAGACCCTTAGAAGTCTTGTGTTGAGACTTCTTAGGGGGCGAAGAAGCTATTTTCCTCTTCTTAGGCCAGGAAGGCATTGTTAGACGATGACGATCCCTTCTGTGGAACTCGACAGTCTGACGAGATTACACCAGGAGCGCAGCGCGGGAAAGGAGGGTGCTGTGCCATGGCAAGGAACTGCATTGATCGAGAGCAGAGAGTGCATTCGGCAGAGCCAAGCAGAGTCAACTGAACTGAGCTGACCACTACCACATAATTATGGGTGGTAATTGTCAGTAAAGAACTATCACTTCTTCCCAATTAACTCTTCTCCTTCGGGCCAAAGCTCAAGAAGAAGAATAAAGAGGGATTCTGTGTCTGCTGTCCTACGTGTTTGGATCCTAGGGTCCAAGACACGAGGACTGGACTTGCCCATGCACCAAGATGTTGGCATGTAGTGCCAAGCTTTGCATAGAACCCAGACCAGACTGCAGAGCGAACTTCTCTGTACTGGTAAAGACTGTCCTGCTATCCAAGTACTCGTGATAGTGAGCACTCAGCAAGTGCTAGAATTCGTAAGAATTCCTGCGCTTGGCAAGATTGAAGACTCTTGTAAAGCAATAATAGAGCAAGCCTTGTCTTGCTCTGGTGCTCAGCAACATGAAGCCAAGCACTCAGCAAGCCCAAGCAAAACCAAGGGATCCAGACACTCAGCGAGACTCTTGATTCTTGAAATACCATTTATTGGGAATGCTCGTCTCACCCTATGTTTGGAAATCACAGAAAACCAAAACACACTGAGAACACCAAAATTTCCAAGGAATTCAAGTGCTCAGCGAGACTCCAAATTCTTGTACAATAAATAATAATAATCGGGAACTTCCGTCTCGCCAGAGTGTTTGGAAATCATCAAATACCATAACACTAGGAAAGTGCCAGAAATTCCAAGGAATTCAAGCTCTTGGTAACACTCCTGAATTTTGTTAAACGATCCTCAGGGAAGGGTCCCTTTTTTGACTTCCATAGAAATCAAGGAGGAACAGGCATAAAAACCAGTCCTATCTGAGAGCATTTATGACTGGATTAAGAGTACAATTCAACAGCATATGCACACAAGGCTCCCAAAACACAAGACCCCACAGGGACTGCGGATTGGAATCCGCCAAAAGGACAGGACAGAAAGAGCCATGGAGAACACAGTCGCCAGATGTTCGAATCCTGAGAATCAGAACACCAGGTGTTCGAGATGGTGAGAAGTCTCTCTGTCATTAACAGAAGATGGCAAGACGCTTTCCTAAGGAGAATGCAGAGGTTCTTGTCAATTTTTAGCAGCGTCATGGCTGCCAGACTGGCGAGAACATGCGTCATCCTTATGGCGCAGCCCAGCCCTTTCTGAGGCTGAAAACCTCGTGCTAAGAGGACTGTAAAGGGACCCTCCTCTTAGCCTTTCCAGATGTCTTGTTCCAAGGGACAGCAATATTGACCCTGTCACCTGGTGAAAGCTAGTTCTGGCTTCATAGTTGGGTCCGAGCAGCCCTCTGCCACTGTCACGATGGAGAGAAGACTCCTCGTCACTGACTGTGGATGTATGACCCCTTGGAGGGTTGTACATTCGAAGACTCATGAATGAGTCTCCAACACAGCCCTGGTTCCATGAGCAATGCCCCTGGTACCAGGGACAGAAGAACGAACCTTGGTTCGAACTCCTGAGATTCCCAAGACACTAGACCCTGGAGACAGCGTCACAGTCCTGCCTCTGAAGGAGCAGGTGAGCCAATGAGAGAGACAACTGCTTTCTCCCTGGGGAAGGATGCAGACTCTTAGAAGGATGGAGAAAGCTACCTTTGTCTTCCTAGACGGGAAGCTTTTGAAGAGGGAGGTGAGGTGTAAGACGATGAATACGACAAAGACAAAGACGACACTTTCAAGGCCTCTTCTTCCTGGACTACTACTTCGCCAGATTCTGCAGGACTTCTTCTGAAGAATGAAGCAAAGCCATCCCATAAGTAGAGGTAGCAACCATAGGGCAGCTGCATAAACGCTGTCCAGTGATGAGACTCCAGGATGACAGGAGCAAATAAATATGAGTTTTTCAGCAGGGGAGCCGTACACACATTCGAGCGCCAGTGTCACAGCATCCTAACGAGTCATGGGCATAATTCCCAGGGTCAGGATAGCCAACATGAAGAGATATCCAACCATCCACTGCTGTAATCTACTATCACTTACTGTTAGCCTGCAGAAAAAAGATAATTATTAAAAAGATGGATACTCCTTCACACCACAGGGCCCTGCCCTCCAAAATGAGAGGAGATCCCTCAAACATCAACACCACACGCCACCCCCACCCCTTCTTCATCCGATAAGCTGGCGAAAAGGGCGAAGGAGAAGGGGGAATACTGGGAGAGAAAAAACAAAAGGTAAACCTCCCCAGTAAATCTTCAAAGTGCAAGCATAAATGTCAAATAAAAATACCGTCATGCCCTTGAATTAAATGGCGAGAATAAGTGATAAGGGCGTAAATACCCCCTTACTGCCAAGCCTTAACAAACAAAAGGGAAGATGGTTAGCAAGGCTTATCACAAAAAGTGGGTTTTTATATTAATCATTAATATCAAACAGTATATTCAACACATTTTAGATGCAATAAAAGAAAGATCCCACCAGGAAATCGTGATTAATGACCAGTCAGCACGAGCTTACAAATGTCTTCTCTCGACAATAGCCACAAGTAAATTGGAGTGCTCTCGTCAGGATGGTAATTACTGCCTAACCACCTCGTTAAATTATTGTAACGGACATAATCCCAGCTACGCCGCTTGTAATTCCTATTGTAAAGGACCGAGGGTTTGTGTATCGTGTAGGAACAACTCAGTAATCATACACATCAATACGTACATTCAAACAAGAAAAACATAAAGGAAAGCACATGGCAAGTTGGGCAGAGAGTCTGCAGCAGAGATGTCTATACACAACACAACGGCGGCTGGAAACAAAGTGGAGTGCATAATGACAGGTGGGCAGGGCTTCCCCCTACCTATCACTAGCTAACAATCTTAGTAAAGTTAGACGGCCATTCCGGCTCACATTCACAAGTTAAATTCCTGTTTAAAGAACAAAGGTTTGTGAATTTATGTAGGAACAATTATAATTTAATTGCTAAACAAATAAGAAATTTGTTTCTTGTATGAGCACCATCTATATTGCTACTAGTACTGAATAATCTATTAAGTTCAAAGGATACAATTCTAATTAGTATTGGAACAACTTACCTAACATCTTTGTATAAGCCAATTAATTTGTCTTGATTCAATTTTTCTACCTCGGGATCCATTCCGCCAAACGAAAGACGACATGGCAAGAATTTCATGCAGTCAACATATGAGCTCAGCATAACAATTCTGTCCCTGAAAAGTGAGAAGTCATTCCATTTTTAGACCTATCAACAGCACAACCGATATATCTTATGAATATAGCATACCAACCTTTTCCCAGAAAACTGAGAATCCATTCCATTTGTTTAACTTCCATCAGCACAACAGATATATCATATGAATTCAGCATACCCATTTCTTTCCTGAAAAGTGAGAATTTCAAGAACTATCAACAGCACAACAAAGTTATATCTTGAAATTGAAATTCCCTGGACTACACAATCCCAAATCAGGCTAAAATTTGTCAGTGCATTGCGTCAACTTTCAAATACATAGTATGTACTGTATTCTGAATGATTATTATACTAACCGATGGAATTTATCAGTAGAGAAATTTCTCTCTTGAGCTGCAATCCTCAAGTGTTATCAATCAGCATGGCTTGTTTCAAAGCCAATACTTTTAACTTTTAGTTTTCAATCCAAAACAAGATGCAAAATCTGTCTCCACACCAATCACCATTGTTAAGACAATCTATACCATCAATAAAAATGTTTCCATCACCCATTTTCATAAATGAAAAGCAATTCCATAAAAGGTCTCCAAAAGAGTAGCATGACTGGAAAGTAGCTCTGACAACTGAAAAACTCACAAAGCAGTAAGATTACCAACACTGCATCAGGTAGCTTCCTCCAAAAAGGAAAAGCTGGTACACATCTATAGACTTCAGAGGGAGAGGTTTCCTACAGAAAAGCCTCCCAGAGGATGTTGTGCAATTGGAACTTCAGCAGTTCCAGTGAAGATGCAATACATAACTACCTTAATACAACTCAACTTTTACTTTAATATTTTACTTACATTTTTATTTATCTAACTTATTTGTTAACTTATCTGTTTATCTAATACAGGCACTCCCAGTTATCGGCAGGGGTTCCGTTCTCGGCAGGGTGCTGATAAGCGAAAACCCCCATTAACCGAAACTTGGCCATTTATGGCGCTAAGTTTCAGTTAATGGCGCCGATGACATGATAATGGTGCCTCCGTTAGGTATGTTATGGCACCATAACTCTCTTATCACCACCTTATGGCACCGATAACCAAAACTCAGCCTTTATGGCACCATAAATCACCAACTTTATGGCACTAGATAAGCGCAATAAAACTGGACGGACATCAACCAAGACCGCCGATAACCGGGGGACTGCCTGTACTAACTGATTGCCTCTCTGTATTTCCCATTGCTAGCTTCTGTTGCTTTCAAAATATCACCATATTCTTTGGAAGCTTGAATTCCAAGTCAATGGCCCCTGTGGGCATGTTCCATGTGCATAGGGTTCATCTTCTGAATAATATGATAATCATAATCAAGAGAATTTCCTGACCATTAAGTAAAGGGTTTGCATCCCTTACTCATCAGGCTGTGAGAACCTACACTTTACTTTAGTGTCAAGAGACAATAAAACAGGTAAACGTGATACATGAATTTGCTTTATTATCTCTCCTCACCCCTGCCTCTTCCTACCCCCAATAGAGGAGGAGAACTTGCATTCCTTCATTGCTAATGCAAAGACTGGTGCCTAGTCAGATAGCTAAGTTGCAGAAAAAAAGGGAGAGGGAAGATTTGATCTGATTTATATAGGTTTTTGGTATTATGCCAAACACTGGGGCAGCTAAGGCCATTCAGCGCTGACAAGGAAATTGACAGTAAAAGGTAAGGATGGGTTAACAGGAAGAAAGCCTGCAATTGTACTATGAATCAATTGTTAGGAGAGCGTGGACAGTAAGATGGAAGAAAGAAAATATGAAGGAGGTAGAGTAAAAGGAATGAAAGTAGTTGCAGCTAGGGGCTGAAGGGAACTGCAAAGACCCTTAAGTAATGCCTACTTTGCACTGAATGAGGTGCACTGATGGCACTACCCCCTACGTGGAGGGAGAGAGACGAGAGCCAGTCCCTCCAGTCCTCTCCTGCCAACTGGATATGTAGAGGAGGTGATATCTGTCTCAGAAGGACATGAGCTCACCATCCAACCCATTGAGTAGCCACTACTGGTCCAAGGGAAGTGAGTCCAAGGCAAGAGGGTAACATTCTTGCAAGAAGGCTTATTTGACAGATGGGCTTGAAAATACAAAACAAACACATAGTCAACAATCAATACAGGAAAAGGAATATTCAAGTTGAAACAAGACAAATTCAAATAGCAAAAGTCGGCAGTGAGTCTTAAAAGACCTCTGAACTTGATGGCGGCTGGAAGCAGACTGACAAGTGGGTGGGGGCTTCCCCCTGTCTGTCAGTAGTTGACTACCATGTCAATAAGTTTGAATGGCCATTCCAGCTCAAGTTTGCAGACAAAATTCTGTGTAACGAATGAAGATTTGGATTTGTGTAGGAACAAAGTACATACACAAGACTTGTTGCCAAGTTCCAACAACAAAATTCCAGCTTGCACTTAGGAATACTTGTACGTACCTAAAAAGGCAAGGATTGTTTTTTTCCTTGTGAACAAACCTTTTCTTCTTTATAAAAGAATAGACATTTAATTACAAAAACAGCATGGGCAGTCCCCAGTTATCAAAAGGGGTTCCATTCTGATGGCTTGATGATAAGCGAAACTTGTTGGTAACTGAAAATCTGAGATTTTTGGCATTTATCAGCACCGATAACCGGATTTTGGTGCCAATAACTGGTTAATGGTGCCTCTGTTAGGCATGTGTTGGCACCAGTATACTCTATTATCGGCACCAATAAACAGAAATCAGCACATTTCGGTGATGAAAATCGCCGTTTTTCGGTGCTAGACAAGCGCAATAAAACTGGATCAGTGATAACTGAGGCCACCAATAACTTAGCATTGCATGTACTGTATATACATAAGAAATACCAATGCACGGTCCTAGTAAATGATGTTCTCCAGATATTCATTATGTTGCATTAAAATACTTTCTATTGTAATGTTTCAGTTCAATCATCTTCACGAATTGTACAAAAAAGTAGGGTCTAATTCAATACTAGAGAAAAGAAGGCCAGCCCTCTGGGAATTTCAATTTTTTACAGAGCTGACCAATTAAACTACTACTTATTATTATTATCTAACCAGAAGGAAGGGAAAATCTGACAAAAACCACCAGACTAGACTACGAATAATCTTGTGACAGTCACTAGGTAGAATTTGAAGAATCTGCTAAAGCCATTGGCCAGAACAAAAAGACTGATTGACTCATTATGTCTATTAAAACTGTGTCATAACCACAATTTTTAAAAGTAAATTGTATTTTCCCTAACTATACAAACCTGAGGTTCTCTACATTAGGAATTACTTTTCTGCAGGAGCTGGAAGTGGCCGTTGAACTTTCAAACAAGGTGGTTAGGTAGTTAACTACCACTCGGCAGGCGGGATGTAAGCATTCCAATTTGCTTTCCAGCCCAGGTGACAGATTGAAGGGTGGCATCAGGTGGGCATTATATGATTATGGGCAGTTCTACCTGAATGGTTACTTCCCTTTATTGTTTATACTGATAACTATGTTGTGGAGTTAGTTCCCTTATTAAGGGATTTTGACGTAAGGAAAAATCTATTTCTGGGCGATTGGCTCGTGTCGCCAGCGAAATATCCTTTAATCTATTATTTCTAGGGTAAATGTACTAACACATACCAGAGAATAAATAAAATAAAAAAGAAAAAGGTCAGTATAACTGACTCGCTCACCCTCCAGAGGGTGTCGGTATGAACACTAGGCGAGTGAGACCACTACCACGAGCCAAATGCCAATAGAAATCTCCCACTACAAAATCCCTCCAAGAGGGGAGCCGACCCACAGAGTGAGCACTCGTACTACTACTACTCCATCCCATGCTGCCGACTGCTGCGCCTCTTGGTGGCCATCCTGAAGTTAGCAAGACAATCTTGGGCGAAGGGATGGGTAGGGTGGGATTTCGCTGGGCGACACGAGCCAATCGCCCCCCAGAAAAAAAAAAAAAAAAAAAAATTTAGATTTTTCCTTACGTCAAATCCTTTCCTGGGCTCAGCTCGTGTCGCTGCGCGAAATCGTACCAGAGAAATAGCACAAGATTGTAAACAAAAGTAATAAAATAAATCAGAATAGGTCTCAAATAAAAAATAAAGTAAATATAAAAAAGAAGTATAATTGCTAAAAAGATACAAATACACAGTGATACAAACTAAAATATGCTTAAATTACCCTTAATTCTAAACATGTTTCTTAAACATAAGGTAATTTACATATGTACAGAGGTAAATTGGCTTACATGTAACAAAATGGTATCTGTGTAAAGGCATGTATCAAAAATATAATAGCAATTAAAACAAACAAATGAACAAATTAATCAACAATGATAATATATAAGGAATGTATATGACTTAATATACAAAAACACCCGTAACCATTATAAATGAGATGTATCCCCTAGCATAAAAAATAAGGGGGTAACATCCATGAGATCAATATGCATAATCATCTGTGAGTGTCCCTAGACAAAAAAATAAGGGGCACCCACTACATCATCATAAAAGCAGCTAAGGCACAAGGTGAATGTTAAATGAACACGGTAGGAATAGACGAACTGTTGGGTGAAGCAGGTAGAAAGGAGGACTGAATCTTCTACTACAAATTAACTAGAGTCAGGGGAAACTATGTTTCCCGCTGCTACTGCTGAAAATTTCAGAGCTTCCAAGGACTTAAGGTAATGACGTTTTGAACACTGTCGGCGATTTCCATCCGGTATACTTTTTCAACTCATCGAAGTTCATGTGTTGGAAATAATAATTGAAGGTGGCTACTGACTAGAGACATCATGTGCTTTTGGGAAAGAGTCAGGATTGGCTTGTTTAATAAAGTACAGGATTTGTTGCCTGATGCCTTTAATGGATAAAGTTCCACCTTTTTCCCTCTTAAACGAGGGCCCCGATGAGGATGAGGAGGTCCTGGATAGAAAAGGCTCGTAAGGTTGAAACTGGACAAAAGGGATACATCTTGTGGAAGAGGTAGTACTTTCCAAGGTTCCCACCTCATCAAAGGATCTTCATTCTTTGCCAAAAAGCTACGTTCCGGAGAAAGTAGGACTTCCCCTGTGGGAAGGAATTGAATATGATCCGGATCTCTGGATAAAGCCGACAGTTCTGAAATTCTTGCTCCTGAAGCCAGGCTTAATAAAAATAGGGTTTTCCTTAGGAGCATCATAAACGAGCATGTGTCATTATCGGTTTCGGAGCCAGTTTTTAGAACATCGTTTAAGAACCATGAAACTGACGTAGGCCTCACAGAAGGCCTAAGTCTAGCACATGCCTTAGGAATAGACGAGAAGTAGGTATCCGTCAAGGCTATGTTAAATCCAAATTGAAATATCTTTTTCAAGGCTGACTTGTTTGTCGTAATCGTGCTACTGCTAAACCTTTTTCAAATAAGGATCTGAAGAAGGATATAGCTGAATTAACTGTCATGATTCTGATATCTGACTCTCTCAGGAAGGTTGCTAACTTTTTGACAGCAGCATCATACTGCCTCAAAGTTGAATCCCTTTTATCGGATTCCAAGAAGAGAATATTCTGAGGGTCAATATTCGCATCTCTTTTTGCCGCAAACTTCATGAAATCCATAAAGTTAGGGTTTTGAGAATCCTTGAGGAAGCGAACACAGTCTTCGTTTGTACTGACTGGGAGAGCTTGGGACTGGGGATCCGAAGAGGACGAAGGCCCAGTTCCAGAATTAGGGGATACCAATTGCTCTTCGGCCAGTCTGGGGCTACTAGAGCCACTTGACCCTTGAATGTCCTGAGTTTGTTCAATACTTTCATAAGGAGATTCATGGAGGGAAGACGTAAATCTTCTCCCAGTTGTTCCAGTCCAGAGCCAGGGCGTCCGTGGCGTAAGCCAGAGGTCCAGGTTGGGGGCTACATAACACGGTAGTTTGTGGTTCGCTTGGGATGCGAAGAGATCCACCTGTAGCCCTGGGACTCTTTGAAGGATCCATTGGAACGAACTGTTGTCTAGTGACCATTCCGACTCTAGGGGTACTGATCGGGATAGGGCGTCTGCTATGACGTTTCTCACTCCAGCTATGTGAGTGGAGGAAAGATGCCAACTGAACTTGTCTGCCAGGGAGAAGATGGCTACCATGACGTGATTTAGATGACGTGACTTGGAGCCTCCTCTGTTTATACAATGTACTACCACTGCGCTGTCCAGGACTAGCTTTATGTGGGAGTACTTTGGTGGGTGTAACCTTTTTAGAGTCAAGAACACTGCCATTGCCTCCAGTACGTTTATATGGAACTGACGGAACTGGAGTGACCAAATCCCTTGAACCTTTTTGACCTGGGAATACCCTCCCCAGCCGCTTAAGGACGCGTCTGTGTGGATGGTGATCCCTGGTGGAGGGAACTGAAGGGGTACTGACACTGATAGATTCTTGACCTTTTGGCCCACGGCCAGAAGCCGATTCTTTAGAATCAGAGGCACTGAGGATAGCTTGTCCTGGACCTGACATTTGCTCGCGAGCGCCAGATCCTGGTTAGGTCTTTCAGTTTGGCTTTCATTAAGACGTTCGTTACTGATGCAAACTGGAGAGAGCCGAGGATCCTTTCCTGAGCTCTCCTTGATGCTAGTTTGTGACTTAGAAATTGCTTGACTGACTTCGCTATTTCTTTCCTTTTGGTAGATGGAATCGACAGAGTGTGGGAGGATAGATTCCATTGAATGCCTAGCCACTGAAAGTTTGACTCTGGAGTGAGTCTTGACTGGACTTGTTTATCTTGGAATCCTAGATATTCTAGGAACCGGGATCAACTTTCAGTGTAGCCTTGTTGCATTCCTCGACTGATGGGGCCCAGATCAACCATCGTCGAGATACGCCACTACCATAATCCCTTGCGATCTGAGTTGTTGCACTACCACTTCCGCTAGCTTCGTGAACACCCTGGGTGCCACGTTGAGTCCGAATGGAACTACCTTGAAGGAGAATGTCTGGTCTCCTATCTTGAAACCCAGATACGGACGGAAGTGTCTTGCAATAGGGATATGATAGTAGGCGTCTGTAAGATCGATAGAGGTGGTGACGGCCCACGGGGAAGTAAGGTCCGCACCTGTGAGATCGTGAGCATCTTGAACTTGTCGCAGCGATGGCTAAGTTTAAGCGGGACAAGTCTAAGATTACCCTTCTTTTTTGTGAGCCTTTCTTTGGCACGTGAACAAGCGACCTTGAAATTTTAATCTCTTGACTCTCGCTATAGCTCCTTTCTGAAGGAGGTCCTCCGCGTACTCTGTCAATTCTTTGAAGGAAGTTGACGGAAAGGTCTGGCTGGAGGTGGTTCGTCAACCAGCTCCACCCAGCCCTTTTGACATATGCTCTGAGCCCACTGGCTGAAGTTCCACCGGTGGCGAAAGTGAAACAGCCTCCCTCCTACCTGAAGTTCTTCATTGGTTCTGGTAACCGCCTCGGCCTCCTCTGAAGTGCTTTCCCCTATTAAAGGGGACCTCCCGATCCTCTCCCACGAAAGGACCGCTTACCTCTTGCCTCCTTACCCGAGCGGTCATACTTCTGAGAAGCTTGACTCTCGAAGGCTTGATTGTAAGCTGGAGAGATGGTATGAGGTAGACGGGTTGAGGCTGAGGGGATATCACATAAATTGGCTGTGATTGACCCTTAGAAGTGGAAGGTTGGGCTGTCTGCACTAACGGCACTGCTGGAACTTGTTGAGGAAAGCGTGGTTGCTTCTTCTGGTAAGGTTGGAAAACGCCTGGGTTTTGGGTTTCCTCTGTCCCTTACTTTAGGTGTCAAGTCTTGTCTCCTCCTAGCCGTAAGGCCCCAACGGTCCTTAAGGCTCTGGTTCAACCTCGTAGCCTCTGCCTGGACTTCCTTAACCATAGCCTCTGGGAAGAGATCTGCGCCCCAGATGTTAGAGGAGAGTAACCTATTCGGCCTCATGTCGAATGGTTGCCTCTAGCAGGACCATCGCTTCCTTACAATTCGTTCTAGCAGTGGCAAACTCGAACATATCTGACTGCACCGTTTGAGTCAGGGCTTTGGTCATAAGCTTAAAAATTGGTTCTGATCCATAGGCCATGGTTGCTACCTCAGACATAGCCATAGAGTTGATTGATCTGGCTAGTCGTGATTTTGCGTCAAATTCAGCTTGAATAAGACTATCTGGGAGCCTGGGTAGCTTTTCACCAAACTGCTCCATAGCACAGTCCGGTTTGAGTTGCCAGCTGAGAATGTATTCGGCAAGTCTTCCCACAATTCTCCAATTGAAGGGAGTAACGGAGATGTGGGATCTGCTTCTTTCAACTGAGGCATGGGTTCCCCCTTCTGGGCCGCTGAGATGGTCGACCTAGCTATCTTGGTTAGGAACGGGAGCGGGGTACTCTCATCCATTGTGAAAATGGTAAAGGGACTTTTGAATGGTTGTATCTTGGTGTTAGAACAATCCATGTCCTCTAAACATCTGAGCCATTCTCTCTGAGCCTGGTCTCGTGAATAGAGGACTGTCTCCTTTGGTACCCTATCGTCCCGAACCATAGCCGAAGGCGTGAGCCTTGCGTAGCCTATGAAAGGAGGCTGTAGGCCTTCCGGGTAGAACTCGAAGTCTTCTATTCTTCGAGTTCCAAACTCCGGGATGGAGATGAGACCGTCCTGGAAGGGGGCGTATGCGCTACTCTCCATGGGTTGTTCATAGAGAAAGCAGGAAGTTGAGTCATACGGAGGAAGCTGAGTTCCACTTGTGTTGGAAAGTGAGGGAGAGGCTAGAGGGGCTTCTCTTAGCCCGGCTATAATAGTATCTTGGGAAGTGATCCTATCCGACAGGCGAGAGATCATCTGTTCCATACTACTCTTTAGGGACCCAACAGCGTAGGGTACCGCCCCCCTGTTGCAACAGGCCAGCATTGGAGTCCAAAGCCGGAGCTGCTGCGGAGGTGGAGGGGAGGCTCTGAATTGGAACCAATGGTAGCGGAACTGGTGATTCTGCCGGAGTGCGAGATCTCTCCTTGGATTTACTTTTTGAGGACTTAGAGCCGGAGCTAGAAGCTTTAGACCTGTCTGGGCCGGGATTGCGAGCCGGAGACTTACGTGAGGAAGAAGACGAGGACGTCTTCTTAGACGACGATGACGTCTTAGTCAAGGTCATCACTTTAGCCTTGACCTTAGGTCTAACCGAAGCCTCAGGAGGAGTATATAATTCATCACCCGTAAAGCCTTGGAAGGATGGAGAGGTTGCAGGGGTAGAAGAAACAGTCACACCCAAGGGCGACCCTTGAGTGCCTACATTACTTACCTCGACCAACAGGTCGTCTATACCTACCATCGGTTCAACATTAATATCCAGGGTTGCGACATCCGTGGAGATATCCTGGTCTTGTTCAGTTAAGGAGGCCGCCAGCTGTTGTTGGATAAAGGCGATAGTCGGGTCCGCCTCTACTGGGTCGACGTAACCTGTCGCCTTGCCTCCGGGGAAGATTAATAGTGCTAACCGCTTCTCGAGGATGTAGGGCTGACCCTTGGCGGCGTTCTTGCCAAAACCTCCGACCCAGGCCCGCAGGGTAGCCAGTGCGGTATCCCTTACTGCCGGAGCCTGTAAGAGAGGGCGTATTTTAGATTTAAGAATCACTTAAAACTAAAACTTAGAGTATAACTTAAACTAGATGCCTTAAGTTAAAGTAAATGATGAAAACTTAAGCACTAAAAAAGAAGCGGAGCAGCTACTGGAGATGGCATACTTACTCCTTCCAAAAGCTGGCTCACCAGATCGTAACATATGGTACACGTCTCATGGTACCAGACCTGGATGTCCCCGTGCGGAGTCGCGCATGGAGCATGGGACCGGCAAACTTCGTGTCCACAGGGGTCCTGAAGTGTAGCGGAACATCCCGGATGCTCACAGTTGGTGGCCTGTAAGTGGGAAGACACATGAGTATCTTAAAAGGCATCACTTACAGACTAAAGGACAAAAGAACTCCGTTACATGCCGGAGCTCGGAAAAAATTTGGGCATAACCCCTCCCTGCTTCGCCTGAATAGGCTATAATCCCGGAGAGATCCGGTAAGATATGAAAGGGAGGGGGGATGGGTTTAAGGTACTTAAGATAAACTTATAGATAACTTAAACCTAAAACACAAGCGAACCGGACTAGGTCCAGTGTGAAGCGGAGCGTGTAGTAACTCAGCAATACGGTAAGGTTAGTAGTGACCTACTGTATGTTCCGGTCCACTCTACCGGGTGGACTAGCCCCTTCCGCTGGATACCAGGACTCCGATCAGGGAGGAGCTCTAGTAAGGAGGGAAAGGGCGAGAGGACATACATGCTCGAGCTAGCCCGGAGCGACAAGGTAGTAACAGAGGGGGGAAGGGGGAAGGCCCCCCAGGGCCCCCCCAAACGTAACACCCGGCCGGACCGAGAAGCCGGAGAGGTCGAGACCAGTCTGGGTCTGTCCCGACTCCCTAGCCCCTCCGCCTGAGGAGAGAGAGGGAGGCAGGCTCGGGTATGTGGAGCGAGCATGGGCAGACCGACCCACCCCCGCCCCCGCCCGACTCTATGGAAGAGCGGGAGGGGGGGGAAGGTGACTGGGCAGGCGTCTGGCTGTCCCGTGATCACGAAGTGACCACGAGGCGGTAAAACTGAGATACGATCACCAAACCTAGGCCAACCAACTGATCAGAGAGAAGCTATCTTGGGAAGCAACTTGAACTGAAAAGCGGTAGCATACAGGCCATTTGTAATTTAGAAATTGGCAATTTTATCACAAACCTGTTCAAAGCATATTATTACTGTAAGAATTGATACTGACATGGAAACTTTTATGTATTTACTGCATTTATCATCTATTCAGTAACAATATTGAGTCAGTTATTTCATATCTCTGTAATGCATACTTAAATAGCAGATATTTCAATACCTCTAATTTGTAAACTTTCAGACAGCATTCATTGTTGTTCTCAATAAAGGGCCAGGCAAATAGACCAACTTCTTATATGAACACAGTACTTGTGCTCCAAAGCTGACCCCTTGTAAAGTGCCTGATGCCTGGCTGTACATACAAAACCGATGACCTGGATGCTGCCATTGTTGCTGCAATTATCACAGCCCATTTAATGATTCATACTCCAGGAAGTATAGAGCTGAGTGAGAGTGTGTGGAATAGTCCTATAGTACCCATAAGAAAACCAGACAGAAATTTGAGAACGTGTATAGATTATTGGAGAGTGAACGAGGTGACAGAAAAAGATAGGTTCCCCATCTGTTTAGTTTCAATGTGTGTATATAGTATGAATGGGATGAAAGTATTTACTAAGATAGATCTAATAAAGTGGTATTACCAGATGCCGATCGCCGAAGATTCCCAACCAATAACTGCATTTTCCACGTCCAACAAACACTACCAGTTTAGGAATCTAAGTTCTGGATTGGCAAATTCACCTGCAGCATTCCAGAGAGCTATGAATTTGGTATTGAGTGAGTTTGCTCATGAGAATGTGATGGAGTTTCTGGATGATATTTTGGTGGTAAGTAAGACTGAAAGAGCATAAAAGGTTGGTGAATGCGGTGTTGTGAAAGTTGGAAGTAGGCATGAAAGTGAAAGTGGTGAAGTGTGAGTGGTTTGAAGAAGGGGTAGAGTTTTGGGGGCATATAGTGAGTGCGTCAGGCTTGAAAAAGTCAGAAAAGTTTGTGGGGAAAGTACGAGATTTTCCGCGACCCAGGATAGTGCACGAGTTGCTTGCATTTCTAGGATTGGTTGAGTTTGGTAGAAAATTTGTTAAAGACTGTTCGGGCATATCTAAGCCGTTGATGGAATAGACTGGATGTATGAACAGCACTGTGCTGAAGTGGGATGAAAGTGTTTGAAAGATTGAAAGAAGAGGTAGTAAAAGATGTGGAGTTGGCATATCCAGACTATACGCAAGTAGTATAAGCTAGAAGTGGCAAGAACAAGTGGTGAATGGGATTGAGAGAAAGCCAGTGTTAGCTTATGTGTCTAAGGCCTTTAGTGTGGCCGAAAGAAAGTATTCGGTGATTGAAAGAGAGTTGGCAGCAATGAAGTTTTGTGTAAAAGCTTTGAGACTGATATTGTACGGGGAGAAATTTGAGGTAAGAACAGATCATCAGTCTCTCATGTATTTGCAAAGAATGAAAGATGTGGAAGGATCGCAAGAAAGTTGGAAGATTTGAGTGACTTTGACTCTGTAGTGGAGTACATATATCCTGAGGAAAAGAAATGTCGTTGCAGATATGATATTCACATTTCCTGGAGAGCTAACTATTGAGAAAATAGGGGATATAAATCCTGAGAATCTGCCAAAAGGGTTGGAAGTTGCTCGTGAAAGTGAGGAGGAGATTCTTGCTTTGAAAGTGTATGGCACGGATTGAAAGAGTAAGCAAGTGATGGATTGAAAGCGAGAGTTTGTTTGTTTGTTTGTATGGTGTTTTTACATTGCACGGAACCAGTGGTTATTCAGCAACGGGACCAACGGCTTTACATGACTTCCGAACCATGTCGAGAATGAACTTCTATCACCAGAAATACATACCTGTGACCCCTCAATGGAATGCCCGAGAATGAAAGCGAGAGTCCCTGCTAGTACAAATGATCTCCAAAGAGAAGTGATGAATAAAGTCTGAAAGTGGCCTGGATGTTAGGGGTTGAAAAATGTGAGCAAGGGCATGTGGTCGTAAAAACCGCTTTGCCAAATAATAAATTATGCCTGACGTTGAAGGGAAAGGCACATCAGGCAACCAACCCCTTAGTGTAGGGATAATGGTGGGAAAGAAGAAGAATGTGAGCCAGTACAAAAAGGAGAAGGCAATGATTTGTCCGGGGTGGCTCCTTTCCAAGTGGAGCTGCTTGTGGTAAGTAAGAAGTATGAAGTGGTGGTGTATGTGCACTTTGGTGGTGATGAACCCTTAGTGTACCATAAGGAAGGAATGAAAGAGGGTGATTGTGTGTTGCACTTGTAGTGTTTGAGTGGGGTGCACTATAACTGGGTTGTTGAGATGAGGAATTATGAAAGGGAGTGTGCGGAGGAAGAAAGCATCAGGGAACCAGAACCCTGCAGTGCTGTTAGTAGTAGACGACCAGGGGGAACATGAAAAAGAAGTTTGTTTGATAAGTGAGACCAAGGTGTATCAGTTGAAAGTTGAAGTAGGGAAATTGGAGGTAGAATGTAGGTTTGTAGTGTTAGGAAACAAACAAAAGCCTTGTTGTTTCCTGTTGGAATAAATTTTTTGAGAATGAATAAGTTGAACGTGGATGTGGGGAAAGGACTGTTGCTGAAGGACGAGTTAGTAGTAACCAAGAGTGAAAATAAGGATGTGCTAGAAGTCAAAGGGAGTGACAGTGAGTTGCTGACTTTGGAGGATGCAGAAAGAATGCAGCGCGGATATTTTTCTGTTAGTAAGTTGAAAGCCTGTGTGGGAGAGGGAATACTGTTAAGGTTATGGCCTCCAGTCTTGAGAGACTACAGGAAGCTTGCTGATAGGTTTGTCTTGTGTGAAGGAGTATTTTACTTTTCAAGAGAGCGGTTGGGTGAGTTGGTGTAAGTGCCTGTGTTTTCAGAAAGCAGTGCTATAGGAACGTGTAAGTTAGCGCACAATAGATATGGCCATATGGTGAGGTTTAAGTTGGTGGAGTGTATGAAAGAGAGAATGTTTTTGCCATATTTGAGGAGAATTTGTGCAGATGTGGAGACTATGTGAGGAGAGTGTCAGAGAGGAAGGTAGTAGTAGTGATGGTGGATCACAAAAGTAAGTTTGGGCCTGAGTTTGTTGGAGGACCTTTTGAGCCAATGTTGAGAGAATGGGGGGATAGAGCATGTACTAATGACTCCCTACATGTCTAGGCTAATGGGTTAGCAGAGAGAACCTAGAACTTTGAGTGAACTGTTACGAATGATGACTGAAACAGAGAACGCACAGGATTTGTGGTTGGGTAAGGCTGTGTCAGTTTATAACGTACCAGTATAGTACATAAAAGCATTGGCATATCCCCAAGCGAGTACATAATGAATTATAAATGATTTGTATAGGCAAGATTATGTTTAAGTGAGGAGGAGCAGGAGATGTAGAGACAAGCTAACAAAAGATTTAAGAGTTACATATAAGGTTGGGCTGAGTTTTGGTTATTGGTGCCATAAGGTACCAATAATAGAGTTATGGCACCATAACATAGCTAACAGAGGCACCATTAACCAGTTATTGGCGCCATTAACCGAAACTTGGCGCCATAAGTGCCATAAATCACTGAGTTTCGGCTAATGGCGGTTATTGCTTATCAGCATTCTCCTGAGAATGGGGCCCTGTCGATAACAGGGGACTGCATACATAAAAAGTGAGTTTAACAACATTCACGCAAGAGCTCACACAAACGTCTGCATTGCATGACGACTGAAAGCAAATGGAATGCTTACATTTGGGCAGGTAGTTACTGCCTAACCATCTGGTTCAAGAGTTTTAATGGCCGTGTTCCAGCTTCACCGTATGTAATTCCAAATGTAAAAGACCAAGAGTTTGTACATTGTGTAGGAACAACCTATGTTCTTAGAAATGCCTTGATAAAAAGAGGCAGACTGCCTCCCAAGTTACAGTCATAAAGAACCCTCAGAATACCATATCTCCATGCTGTATCATAAACCTTCTCAAGACAAAAAAAATTGATGTGATGCTGCTTACAAAAGCTTCACATACTGACGATTCCATTCAAGCCAATACATCAGTTGTGGAGTGCATACTCCGAAAACCACACTGATATTTACCTCTTTCCACATTCATCAATTGTGTGTTGACCATTTTTTCCATGATCTTACACAGACATGATGTCAGTACATCAAGTTTCCCTAAACTGTCCATCATTAATTATTTTTATCAAGCTTCTATGGATTGGTTCTTTAACTAATAGAGCCATAAATTTCACAATGTAGCTTACTGCCAAAGTCAGTTGCCAGTCATTAATAAGTTTAACTGGGACCCTGCACAATCCAAGATAATCTCTCTTGGTGCTCTGTTCTGATTTGATTTTTCCAAGCCACAAGATCTTTTAAATTAATCAGTAAAAAATGATATTGTTATGATACAATAAAGTTTGTTCATACTTACCTGGCAGATATATATATGCTGTATTTTTCTGAAGTCCGACAGAAATTCAAAAACTTCCGGCACACACAGTGGTCGGCCAGGTGGTTAGTACCCATTCCCGCCGCTGGGAGGCGGGTATCAGGAACCAGTCCCATTTTCTATTCATATTTTTATTTCCACTGTCCCCTGAGGGGAGGTGGGTGGGTACTTAATTATATATATCTGCCAGGTAAGTAGAACAAACTTTATTGTATCATAACAATATCATTTTGTTCATGAAACTTACCTGTCAGATATATATATGGCTGAATCCCACCGTTGGAGGTGGGAAGGGACAGAATAGAAGGATTTTGGGAAACAAATGCATGCAGATGATTTACATCTTGGTTCCACCTGTTAGCATTGCTGGCTTCGTGGTTATTGCCACGTAAGTCTGCTTGTGCTACTAGAGTTGCCAGCGAGGTAGAGACCTATATAGCTGGTGCACTCCAGATGATCTGTCAACAGGGCGAGACCACGACGTGACTAGACCATATTGACCATACCATGAGGGCTAAGAAGAAAATAAATATATATATAAAAAATATATCACCACCTGACCAACCTAGCCAAAGTTAAGGTGTGTTAACTAAGGCTTAAGAGTTAAGAAGTCACCGTTGTCGGCGGACTCAACTACTAAATTAAGAGCTCTTCCTAACCATTTTCTACAGGATAGGATGAGTGGTACTACATTGCCCCCAAGATTGTGTCTGCAGACACGTATGGCCCTAGCGAGCAGCAGATCTCATATGTCATCTTCACATCTCGCAGGGAGTGTGAATTGAACACAGAGTTGCTTCGCTAAAACATGGTACTCAGGATGTTGCTGAGTGCCATGCTCTGTTAAAATGCTTCCGAGGCCGCGCCCTCACCTCGTGGAGCATTCAAATCAAAAGATTTCAAATCTTTGTGCCAACACAATGAAGGAGGCTTTTTGAAAGAACTCCTTAACAATAAAGCCAGGGTGTTCTTCGATATGGGCAGTCTGGTCTTTTCGGAACACTGCAGATTGTCCGTACGACTTCGACTTTCTTGAGTTTTATGTAGATAAAACTTGAGAGACCTGACAGGGCACAGGACTCTCTCTGGCTCCTGCCCAATAACTTGTGCCATCCTTGATTCCAAGCTCCTGGCCCAAGAACAAGACGGGTTTCCATTCTTAGGCCACAACGGAAGGCTTAGAGAACGCACCGCCTTGTGTTCTCTAATGCCAAAACTTCTGACGATGGCTGAAAACCTCACTAACCCTCTTTGTCGTATCTAGGGTGGTTAGAAAAGGGCCTTCCTGATCACGTGCAAGAAGTTAACAGGTAGGAGATGTTCGAATGCTTTGACATCAAGAACTTCAGACTATGTCTAAGTTCCATATTGAAAGCTTCGATCTGGACATGCACAGTCAGTCAGTCTGTACTAAAGTCAGGTGACCGACCAGTTGACCAGTCAGACGCATCAAGGACAGCAAGGGCTGTACCCTGAAGACCATAAGGCACTATTCTTCGCTGAAGGATGAGTGTCTGGACTGCCTGGGCGATTCAAGCTAAGCAAACCTTGTGGTATGAACGCAACCCAACGTCGTTAGTGAATCAACTCCTGAGCCACTCCTGACTCGAGCTTCTGGTGCCAGGAGAAAGGAGCGAGGAGCAAAAAGGCGATTCAGTCCCGAAGGACGAATGCTGACAGTCCAACCTGGTCTCATGTTAAACGATCATCGGGGGTGTGTAAACGCAAACCGACTTCGTCAACAAGAAACTCAGGGCTACTATGTGTCTCCTGATCTCGCACGAGTGTCTGACTCCGAGAAAACAGGTGAGACAAAAAGTAGATGGTGAGCGAGTTTCGAGATTCCACAGAACTCAAAGATCGTGAAGGGCTTTGTTGTTTGACAGAAGCAAATCTCTGAGCCCAAAGGCCGTCAACAACATATTTGCGTATTCTTTAATAGTTGTGACTGCCAGCTTATCCCATTCTTCAAATGGAAAGGGAAGACGGCAATCTTATGCTGTCAACATCTCGATAGTCTGAACGTAGTCAGACTCAGAGCGGAGAGGTTATAGGTACCTTTCGTGTTAAAGTAGACCGACTCTCTCGGAAAAGGTCCTTGGAAGGACGTGACCTCTGTGAATCTAGGATCTTGAAGGCCAACATGGGGCGATTAGCGTCATTGTCGCTCCCTGTGATGGTATAAATCATCTTATTACATTTCCTAAGCGTTGAAAAAGGGAAAAAAGACTAAACATCCATCCCTGTTCAATATCATAGCGAAGAGATGTATGAAAGGACGTCCCTAAAGTCTCCATAACTCTCAACATACTTCTAAAGAAAGATTCCACTCGGAAGACAGTAGTTGCTGCCGTCGATCGAGACGATTCGTACGGACTTTTGCAATCCTGTAACGAACCTCTAGAGGATCGTTACATTCTACGTCTGTTGTTATAATAGGCTCTTTCTCGTAAACCCGAACAGGGACCGAGAGAAGATACTTCCTAAGATATGAGAGAGCTGTGGAAGATCAGAGTTGATATGGACCACTGGTTCCAAAAACTCGTTTCCAGGACTGGAGGGACGACAGAATTGCTTCCACTTCTTTCAGATTATGATCCAGGACATCTGAAACCCTCTCCAGATGTCCGGCACCTTCTTTCTATCACCTCAAGTGATACTTACGCACCGAGAGATGTTCAGAATCATTCCTAGATCTTTAATAAAATTTCAGTTTCCCGGTAGGAAAAACTGTAGAGGTCTGAATTGCAGTCTATTCAGGGAAACAAACTTCTTAGGAAGGAAATGGTCCCAGCAAGCTCATCCATTATCCTCACACAGTATGTTTACTTCCTAAAAAGGCTGCGCTTTGCCTAAGCAGGAGAGCATATAGTGAAAAGTTGCGGTAGACTCGTAGTCCTATACCGTGCGGTAACGAGCACCGAAAGGAGTAAGCGATATCTCTGAGAACATAGTAAGGCAAAACGAATGCAATGTTTATTCATTCATGTAAGAAATCCCCTCAATCTTAGGCTAAAGTCCGTGATTGTAGGGCAGAGATACAGTTAGTCAGTCAATCCCGCAGGAGAGAGAGAGACTTAAAACTGCCAGCACAGAGATACGGTTAGTCAGTCAATCCCGCAGGAGAGAGAGACGTAACCTACAGCGCATGACAGCGAACGAGCTGGTACTGCCTCGTTTGGACTGGCGGAGAGGACAGTGACAGCAGCAGCTTACGATCGTCGTCTCTTAACTTTATGCCTGGGTTGCCAGCTACCCTATTCTACGAAGAAATAGGTCCGTAATTTTTATAGCATAAAGAGACTCTCAAGCTGGTATATTTAAGCGAAACAGAAAACGCTAAATATATAGATGCGTTTGTGTCGTCATAACACTACCATACAACGGTAAAAGATAAATCGGAAACTCCTGGAAGGCTGCAGGGAGTAACGATTAAATGTCCTTAAATTAATAGACAATAGACCTCTCGGTTGCCATCCGAAGAGGTAACTACAGCAAGCGATATGACTTGAGCCAACCAGTAGTAAAATAACGCAAGGCAAAATATGATATATATTGCAATAAAGTTTTTTCATACTTACCTGGCAGACATATATACTATAGCTGAATTCGGAAATACAGCTACATATAGTATATCTGACAGGCAAGTTTCATAAACAAAACTCAAGAGAATTGAAGCGGACAGCTCAAGCTTCTTATGGTTATTGGACATAAGCGTTCATTGACGTAGTCTACAAGTCTATTTCTGTACGAGTCTGCGAATGAATGAGAGCTCTTCCGAATCTTGTCAATAAGAGCTTATCCGCTTACGCAATATAAAGTTAATGAGAAGTTTGTCAATGAGAACTAACCCATTTACGGGACAAAGAGATAATTTGTCAATGAGGGGATACCCACTTACTTGACAAAACGATAGTATATTGTCAATGGGGGAAATTCACTGAATTGACAAAACGTAATCCAGGAAGTCGAGCATTTTATTTCCGATTCCCGTCTCAAACGAGGAAGGGGCAAGAATCCTGTTAAGAGACGGCTTACGACAGGTAGAACGACGATGTTCAATTCGGCAGCGTAAGTCCCGACTAGGAACTAACAAAATCTATCATCTGAAAAGCCCTTTCAGATGGGCTAAAAAGCTTGCAAAATTTATTGGCAGTATGGCAAAGGAAGTCCTGTCTTGCGCTTTCCTCCTTTTGATGAGTGCCTTTGCAAGACTCCTACTGAACGTTGCCGAGAGTCCTGACGTGCAGGACGTCGAGCTTTTACATAACCCATAGCTGCCTTACCGCAAAGTCTTGACTGCGGTAGAGCAAAAGAGATCTTTCCTTGAGCTTTCCATAACTCCATCCAATCCTGGACTTTACGAAAAGCAATATTACTGACAAAGACCTCTATAATTCACGAAACCCGTGGTCTTGCTGGGTTTCGAAAACGAAGTTGCCTTTTCACTTTAAGCTTCCTCCGAAGCACTGCTTACTTCACATTCTTCGCAGGCGATGTAGAAGGGATCACCGAAGTTAGGTAAAAAATCTTTAGGCCCAAATCAGCTTGAAGACTTCAACAGAAACGTTCAGCCAGGCGACACACCTGGCGTGCGCGCTCGGCGTCCACTGACTAACAGCGAGCACGCTCGGCGTCCATTGGCGAGCAGCGAGCACTCTCGGCGCGCCCGCTCGGCGTCCACTGGCGAGCAGCGAGCACTCTCGGCGCGCCGCTCGCGCTCGGTATCCACTGGCGTGCGCTCGGCCTCGGCGTCTACTGGTGCGCGCTTGGCGTGCACCCGCGCACGCGCCTGGCGTCCATCCGAACGTCCCGTCCAAGCCGAGCGTCAAAAAAAAAAGCGTGCAGAAAAGCGTCACGCTCCTGACAGGCGTCAATGCAAGCGAAACGGCCTTCAGGGAAGAGCATTAGACATCTCGGAGAGAAAACCGACTGCACGAAGCAGTCTCAGGTGAAGGGTTGATCGTGTGAGAATAGCGGGGCGGGGGAACGCCTTCTTATTCTCACAGCAACAAAGCTAGGACGTCCGCGCTCAAAAGCGTCCTGCTAATATGACTTGCTTTCCCTTTTCTCGGTGGAAAGACGTACACGAGTTCAGGCGACGTTCGCCTTCTTACTTCTCACTGCAACGCATGACGAGAGAGAGAGAGAGGACGTGAAACGTCCTCTTCTATAAAGCTTCTTTTGTTCATGAAACTTACCTGTCAGATATATATATAGCTGTATTTTCTGAAGTCCGACAGAAATTCAAAAACTTCCGGCACACACAGTCGTCGGCCAGGTGGTTAGTACCCATTCCCGCCGCTGGGTTTCGTGAATTATAGAGGTCTTTGTCAGTAATATTACTGACAAAGACCTCTATAATTCACGAAACCCAGCGGCGGGAATGGGTACTAACCACCTGGCCGACCACTGTGTGTGCCGGAAGTTTTTGAATTTCTGTCGGACTTCAGAAAATACAGCCATATATATATCTGACAGGTAAGTTTCATGAACAAAAGAAGCTTTATAGAAGAGGACGTTTCACGTCCTCTCTCTCTCTCTCGTCATGCGTTGCAGTGAGAAAGTAAGAAGGCGAACGTCGCCTGAACTCGTGTACGTCTTTCCACCGAGAAAAGGGAAAGCAAGTCATATTAGCAGGACGCTTTTGAGCGCGGACGTCCTAGCTTTGTTGCTGTGAGAATAAGAAGGCGTTCCCTCGCCCCGCGTATTCTCACACGATCAACCCTTCACCTGAGACTGCTTCGTGCAGTCGGTTTTCTCTCCGAGATGTCTAATGCTCTTCCCTGAAGGCAGTTTCGCTTGCATTGACGCCTGTCAGGAGCGTGACGCTTTTCTGCACGCTTTTTTTTTTTGACGCTCGGCTTGGACGGGACGTTCGGATGGACGCCAGGCGCGTGCGCGGGTGCACGCCAAGCGCGCACCAGTAGACGCGAGGCCGAGCGCACGCCAGTGGATACCGATCGCGAGCGGCGCGCCGAGAGTGCTCGCTGCTCGCCAGTGGACGCCGAGCGGGCGCGCCGAGAGTGCTCGCTGCTCGACATGGACGCCGAGCGTGCTCGCTGTTAGTCAGTGGACGCCGAGCGCGCACGCCAGGTGTGTCGCCTGGCTGAACGTTTCTGTTGAAGTCTTCAAGCTGATTTGAGCCTAAAGATTTTTACCTAACTTCGTGATCCCTTCTACATCGCCTGCGAAGAATGTGAAGTAAGCAGTGCTTCGGAGGAAGCTTAAAGTGAAAAGGCAACTTCGTTTTCGAAACCCAGCAAGACCACGGGTTTCGTGAATTATAGAGGTCTTTGTCAGTAATATTGCTTTTCGTAAAGTCCAGGATTGGATGGAGTTATGGAAAGCTCAAGGAAAGATCTCTTTTGCTCTACCGCAGTCAAGACTTTGCGGTAAGGCAGCTATGGGTTATGTAAAAGCTCGACGTCCTGCACGTCGGGACTCTCGGCAACGTTCAGTAGGAGTCTTGCAAAGGCACTCATCCAAAAAAGGAGGAAAGCGCAAGACAGGACTTCCTTTGCCATACTGCCAATAAATTTTGCAAGCTTTTTAGCCCATCTGAAAGGGCTTTTCAGATGATAGATTTTGTTAGTTCCTAGTCGGGACTTACGCTGCCGAATTGAACATCGTCGTTCTACCTGTCGTAAGCCGTCCTCTTAACAGGATTCTTGCCCCTTCCTCGTTTGAGACGGGAATCGGAAATAAAATGCTCGACTTCCTGGATTACGTTTTGTCAATTCAGTGAATTTCCCCCATTGACAATATACTATCGTTTTGTCAAGTAAGTGGGTATCCCCTCATTGACAAATTATCTCTTTGTCCCGTAAATGGGTTAGTTCTCATTGACAAACTTCTCATTAACTTTATATTGCGTAAGCGGATAAGCTCTTATTGACAAGATTCGGAAGAGCTCTCATTCATTCGCAGACTCGTACAAGAAATAGACTTGTAGACTACGTCAATGAACGCTTATGTCCAATAACATAAGAAGCTTGAGCTGTCCGCTTCAATTCTCTTGAGTTTTGTTTATGAAACTTGCCTGTCAGATATGTATGTAGCTGTATTTCCGAATTCAGCTATAGTATATATGTCTGCCAGGTAAGTATGAAAAAACTTTATTGCAATATAATATCATATTTTGCCTTGCGTTATTTTACTACTGGTTGGCTCAAGTCATATACGCTTGCTGTAGTTACCTCTTCGGATGGCAACCGAGAGGTCTATTGTCTATTAATTTAAGGACATTTAATCGTTACTCCCTGCAGCCTTCCAGGAGTTTCCGATTTATCTTTTACCGTTGTATGGTAGTGTTATGACGACACAAACGCATCTATATATTTAGCGTTTTCTGTTTCGCTTAAATATACCAGCTTGAGAGTCTCTTTATGCTAAAAATTACGGACTATTTCTTCGTAGAATAGGGTAGCTGGCAACCCAGGCATAAAGTTAAGAGACGTACGATCCGTAAGCTGCTGCTGTCACTGTCCTCTCCGCCAGTCCAAACGAGGCAGTACCAGCTCGTTCGCTGTGCATGCGCTGTAGTTACGTCTCTCTCTCCTGCGGGATTGACTGAAACTAACCGTATCTCTGTGCTGGCAGTTAAGTCCTCTCTCTCTCCTGCGGGATTGACTGACTAACTGTATCTCTGCCCTACAATCACGGACTTTAGCCTAAGATTGAGGGGATTTCTTACATGAATGAATAAACATTGCATTCGTTTTGTCCTTACTATGTTCTCAGAGATACGCTTACTCCTTCGTGCTCGTTACCGCACGGTATAGGACCTACGAGTCTACCGCAACTTTTCACTATTATATGCTCTCCTGCTTAGGCAAAGCGCAGCCTTTTTAGGGAAGTAAACATACTGTGTGAGGGAATGGATGAGCTTGCTGGGGACCATTTCCTTCCTAAAGAAGTTTGTTTCCCTGAATAGACTGCAATTCAGACCTCTACAGTTTTTTCCTACGGAAACTGAAATTTAGTAAAGATCTAGGAATGATTCTGAACATCTCTCGGTGCGTTAAGTATCACTTGAGGTGATAGAAAGAAGGTGCCGGACATCTGGAGAGGGTTTCAGATGTCCTGGATCATAATCTGAAAGAAGTGGAAGCAATTCTGTCGTCCCTCCAGTCCTGGAAACGAGTTTTTGGAAACAGTGGTCCATATCAACTCTGATCTTCCACAGCTCTCTCATATCTTAGGAAGTATCTTCTCTCGGTCCCTGTTCGGTTACGAGAAAGAGCCTATTATAACAACAGACGTAGAATGTAACGATCCTCTAGAGGTTCGTTACAGGATTGCAAAAGTCCGTACGAATCGTCTCGATCGACGGCAGCAACTACTGTCTTCCGAGTGGAATCTTTCTTTAGAAGTATGTTGAGAGTTATGGAGACTTTAGGGACGTCCTTTCATACATCTCTTCGCTATGATATTGAACAGGGATGGATGTTTAGTCTTTTTCCCCTTTTTCAAACGCTTAGGAAATGTAATAAGATGATTTATACCATCACAGGGAGCGACAATGACGCTAATCGCCCCATGTTGGCCTTCAAGATCCTAGATTCACAGAGGTCACGTCCTTCCAAGGACCTTTTCCGAGAGAGTCGGTCTACTTTAACACGAAAGGTACCTATACCTCTCCGCTCTGAGTCTGACTACGTTCAGACTATCGAGATGTTGACAGCATAAGATTGCCGTCTTCCCTTTCCATTTGAAGAATGGGATAAGCTGGCAGTCACAACTATTAAAGAATACGCAAAATATGTTGTTGACGCCTTTGGGCTCAGAGATTTGCTTCTGTCAAACAACAAAGCCCTTCACGATCTTTGAGTTCTGTGGAATCTCGAAACTCGCTCACCATCTACTTTTTGTCTCACCTGTTTTTCTCGGAGTCAGGACACTCGTGCGAGATCAGGAGACACATAGTAGCCCTGAGTTTCTTGTTGACGAAGTCGGTTGCGTTTACACACCCCCGATGATCGTTTTAACATGAGACCAGGTTGGACTGTCAGGCATTCGTCCTTCGGGACTGAATCGCCTTTTTGCTCCTCGCTCCTTTCTCCTGGCACCAGAAGCTCGAGTCAGGAGTGGCTCAGGAGTTGTTCACTAACGACGTTGGGTTGCGTTCATACCACAAGGTTTGCTTAGCTTGAATCGCCCAGGCAGTCCAGACACTCATCCTTCAGCGAAGAATTAGGTGCCTTGATGGCGTCTTCAGGGTACAGCCTTGCTGTCCTTGATGCGTCTGACTGGTCAACTGGTCGGTCACCTGACTTTAGTACAGACTGACTGACTGTGCATGTCCAGATCGAAGCTTTCAATATGGAACTTAGACATAGTCTGAAGTTCTTGATGTCAAAGCATTCGAACATCTCCTACCTGTTAACTTCTTGCACGTGATCAGGAAGGCCCTTTTTCGAACCACCCTAGATACGACAAAGAGGGTTAGTGAGGTTTTCAGCCATCGTCAGAAGTTTTGGCATTAGAGAACACAAGGCGGTGCGTTCTCTAAGCCTTCCGTTGTGGCCTAAGAATGGAAACCCGTCTTGTTCTTGGGCCAGGAGCTTGGAATCAAGGATGGCACAAGTTATTGGGCAGGAGCCAGAGAGAGTCCTGTGCCCTGTCAGGTCTCTCAAGTTTTATCTACATAAAACTCAAGAAAGTCGAAGTCGTACGGACAACTGCAGTGTTCGAAAAAGAACAGACTATGCCCATATCGAAGAACACCCTGGCTTTATTGTTAAGGAGTTCTTTCAAAAAGCCTCCTTCATTGTGTTGGCACAAAGATTTGAAATCTTTTGATTTGAATGCTCACGAGGTGAGGGCGCGGCCTCGGAAGCATTTACACAGAGCATGGCACTCAGCAACATCCTGAGTACCATGTTTTAGCGAAGCAACTCTGTGTTCAATTCACACTCCCTGCGAGATGTGAAGATGACATAGAGATCTGCTGCTCGCTAGGGCCATAGTGTCTGCAGACACAATCTTGGGGGCAAGTAGTACCACTCATCCTATCCTGTAGAAAATGGTTAGGAAGAGCTCTTAATTTAGTAGTTGAGTCGCCGACAACGGTGACTTCTTAACTCTTAAGCCTTAGTTAACACACCTTAACTTTGGCTAGGTTGGTCAGGTGGTGATATATATTTTTATATATATTTATTTATTTACTTACTTAGCCCTCATGGTATGGTCAATAGGTCTAGTCACGTCGTGGTCTCGCCCCTGTTGACAGATCATCTGGAGTGCACCAGCTATATAGGTCTCTACCTCGCTGGCAACTCTAGTAGCACAAGCAGACTTACGTGGCAATAACCACGAAGCCAGCAATGCTAACAGGTGGAACCAAGATGTAAATCATCTGCATGCATTTGTTTCCCAAAATCCTTCTATTCTGTCCCTTCCCACCTCCAACGGTGGGATTCAGCCATATATATATCTGACAGGTAAGTTTCATGAACAAAATGATATTGTTATGATACAATAAAGTTTGTTCATACTTACCTGGCAGATATATATAATTAAGTACCCACCCACCTCCCCTCAGGGGACAGTGGAAATAAAAATTATGAATAGAAAATGGGACTGGTTCCTTGATACCCGCCTCCCAGCGGCGGGAATGGGTACTAACCACCTGGCCGACCACTGTGTGTGCCGGAAGTTTTTGAATTTCTGTCGGACTTCAGAAAATACAGCTATATATATATCTGCCAGGTAAGTATGAACAAACTTTATTGTATCATAACAATATCATATTTAGAGGGCGCGAGTCCTTCCGAAAGCTCCAAACCCTGCGCAGGGAGGACGCTTCGGAGGACGAGAAGCAATCCTTTCAGGATTCGTGCACGCACTTGGCAGCCTGGGAGTAACTTCAGGTCTGCCGAAGGCACGTCAGATCGGTGGGAGTTCCTCGTAACCCTCCTCCGCTTTCGACATGCTCTCTCCCTGTTCCTGGGAGTCAAGCAGAGGTCCCGGCCTAGAGGCGAAATAAGGCCGATCTGACGCACCCTCCACTACACAAGGGGCACTGTCACTGCACTTAGCCACTTCACTTTTGCTCTCCAAAGCCAGCACTTTCGATTCTAAGTTACGAATCGATAGAGTATCAGAGAAAGGTCAATACCCTCTACAGAAACTGTTTAGGGCCCGAAGGCAACATTACAGGGTTAGGAGTAACAAACTACAGAAGTAGCACTTTTCACCACAATGATAGGAGAGCGAGCACCTTAGATTCCAAGATACAGATGGAATCTATAACGTAAAGGGCATTACCTCACGAGGACATATTTATAGCCCGTAGGCCATACTACAGGGTTAGGCAAAATAGTCTACAGGTAGGTTAGCCTACCCTGACTTTGTTTACTGATTAATTGCGTACATATGAATCATATATAACGTCTTCCTTATGGAATTAGACAAAGTCTCACACTCCTTACATGACAAATCTCAACAAAGAAGCAAGACACATAGCCCTCGTGCATATCGAGTGCGGAACTACCGAAGCTTTCGGTAGCCACACCCTATCTTAGCAGACACACCTCTGAAACTAGCCTAACTAGATTCAGATATACAAAAAATGAATCATATTCAAAACAATTTAAGATAGCGTATGCCTAGCCACAATCCAAGTCAATAAATCAAAAGACAATTAGGATATTTAGCGGCCATGAAGTTTCCAAAATCCTAAGACGGAGGTACTGAAAAACAGGTGTTTCCAGCACCGGCGACAGAAAAATTATGAATAGAAAATGGGACTGGTTCCTGATACCCGCCTCCCAGCGGCGGGAATGGGTACTAACCACCTGGCCGACCACTGTGTGTGCGGAGGGGGTTTTTGACAATTTCTGTCGGACTTCAGAAAATACAGCCATATATATATCTGACAGGTAAGTTTCATGAACAAACTGAGAATTACTTGCCTACCAGTAACTACAAATCACTGGTACAATAGATGATGAGTTGCTGGTAAAGTTCCAAGACAAGATAATCTAGTCCAAAAGAAGGTAGTGAAATCAGTTAGGACTTCAAACAAGCAACAGACAGTCATTCTGGGAGTCCCCACAGTCCTGTGACAGGTGATATTTATAGGACTTCTGATTCCCTCCCTTGGTATATGACAAGATTTAACAAGTGCAACAGTACTTTTGTCTTAGGGTAATGTTAGCATGGGGTTACATTTCTATATGAGGAGAACAGCTACTTAAGGAAATGACTTCTTTGATTTACACAATACGTACATGAGGGACGAATAAAAAATTTTTTAAATTCTACTGTAACAGTTGACCCCCTGTATTAGAGGGAGACAGGCACCACAACCACCAACAAATATTGAAAATCTGTGAATACTTGAGACCCCCTCTTAAAAAGCTTATGGTAACTGCCTTTTTTAATAGTTTTATCATAAAATATGTATTTAGTCAAGAAAATATGTATAATACGAAATGCAGTAATTAGTGAATACTGCTCTGTGAAAAAACCTGTGAATAGGTGAATGTTCCAAAAATAATTTGGAGATACATCCCACAGAAACATCCACCTCAAGGATCGACTGTACAGCAACATCCTGCACTCTACTTACGCTCCTTCGTGTAGCATGCTGAGCTGCCCTTTGTAAAGTTGCTGACGTTCCTCTGCATCGTCAAGTATCTCACGTTTCTCTTTGCTCTTTTTCATAAACTGGAAAATAAAGTAGTTCATTATTCTAAACTGCTCTCTTACACTTAGTAAGATGGCAAAATTACAAAAGTAAGAACATTTATCATTGACAGCAGATATAATTTTTTTAAATGTATATTAGGAATAATGATAATAAATACAGAAAAATTATTAATCAATAATTAACAAGACTAACAGGTAGATACTTGCAATATGCAAAGTGAATAACAATTTTCATGTATAACAGGAATACTACATAACACTTCTCTCATATAACACAATGCACTCAAGTTCCCACAGCTTAACACAGATGAGAAGGACAAGTGGTTTGCATCCTGAAGCGACACTATATTGGATTAAAAAAACTGCCTTGAACACATATTTTACGAAGACTTCACATGCTTATTTTAGTTCATAAGGAGGTTTCATATATCTCATTTTGTTGACGAAACTTCAATCTTTTGAATGGTATGCTTAAATATTTAATTGTATTATTGCTTCATTAATTAAATAAAGAGTGAAAAAAGTGGTTTTCCTGAGTCGCGGCCCGGTCGTTTACCCTACTCAAGTTGTGGATATCATTTATCTTATGTGCCTTCCCCCATCCAAAAGGCCCAGTTTCCCAACAAGGTCCCCCCCACTACTAGGGCAAATAACCGAACGGCGACATAGTGGCCACCAAACCCAGAATGCGGCCACTTCCCAAAAAAGTACTTGAATTCGCTGCCATGAGCATCAGTTGAGAGTCATGACCCATCCAGGCAATGCACTGAAACCTCTATACTCCTCTTGAAGTAGGACTACTAAGTGGTTTCTCCTAAATTACGAAACAACAGCATAATTCAAGCGCTTTTTTTGGAAGTGGCCGCATTCTGCAAGAGGTGGCTGCTAGCTATGTCGCTGTTCAGTCATTTACCCTATTGCATAGTCTACCTATGTGCTTTACTGTCCGTTTTCGAAAATGATGCCAAACATGGCCTTTTTTCGCACATCAATGTGGAACTTGGGATACATTGATAGAAATACCTAAATTGACCTAGGGTAAACAATCACGGACGATCCACCATCATCACGCTGGCCGGGTCTTATTCACTCGATATTTAATTGGTGAAACAAGAATACAATCACAACTCTAAGCATACCATTCAAAAGATTGAAGTTTCGTCAACATAATGTGATATATGAAAGCCCCATACGAATTAAAATAAGCATGTGACGCTCTTCGTCAAATATGTTTTCAAGGCAGTTTTGAAATCCAATATGGCGGCGATCGTGTGGCTGGATGGGTCTAGTCACGGATGGACACCATCTTTCCCAGCACTCATTTGAACAATGTTAGCATATATATGTAACGTTTATTGATCGTACTCAAGATTGCAGTTGTAATCAGCACAATAAAACAACATTTTGTTGCCTATATTACTGAAAGTATGAAACTTTTTATTCCCGGGGGCATGGTTTGAACTGAATCCATTTTTACCTTGTAATCGGTGGTTTTTATCCTTACTGCCATCACAACTGAAACTCCACAGTGCTTATTTGATTGTTATTATACACATTGCACTTTAAACAAGTTGCTGTTCCTGGTTCCTAAGCGTGCGCGCCACAAACACAGTTACGAACAGCAGACGACGAAACTGCAAAGTTTTATTCCCTAAATTGTTTACTTTACTCGTTATTTAGTTCAACTTTACTTTGTTATTTAAAAATTTTAATTTAATTCATGTATATTATCCCTTTTTTGCAACCAAATTACCCCGAAAAATTACAGATATTTCTAAAGTACTAGATACAATCCAATGTTTCAAACCTTGTCGTACATCTGGTTGCCGAAAACCATAGAGGAACGACTACAGATAAGTGGATTTTTTTTTTTTTTTTGCTTTTTTGTTTTCGCTAGCGCTTTTCACTGATTTAAATCTATATTAGTATTTTGAATTTCTTTAATAACTGTATGCCAGAAATAAATGTAACCGTTAATGTTTGCATGCTAAGAATGGCAAAATCATCGTTGCCACATTAGTGGAGGCTTCACACATACGCCGATTCATTATTATAAACTGTTTCCATGAATTCTAGTTGTCATAGTAATGCAATAATGATAAAATTGCTTTAATATTTATGTATATATACTTCCAATACATAGCCTAATTTCACCAATTTCAACGTTTTGTGTGTAGTCTTATACCCACAGTTTGGAGGGTCAACACATACCGAATGGCAACAAAGAGAGAGAGAGAGAGAGAGAGAGAGAGAGAGGACAGAGAGAGACGAGAGAGAGAGAGAGAGCGAAAGGAAGGAAGGCAAAAGGAAGGAAGGAAGAAGGAAAGGGGTGGCGGTGGAGGGGGGGGGGGGAGGGTAGGTGGAGCTTTTTACGCGTTCGTATCCATTTCTGCATAATGGAGTTTTTCGTATCCATTTCTGCATAATGGAGTTTTTGTCTCTTGGTACAGGGACAAGTGTCGTTATTCTTTACGATTAGTGATTCACGATACCCTAATAAATTACGGCACTGGGTATAATGCACTATAGTAAAATCTCGTTCTGATACGAGTGTTCGTTACAGAAATAGGTATTGCCCAAAAACGTGCTTGCACTATCTCTGAAACCCATAGTAGGTATGCTGCTTAGTTGTCAATCAAGTTTTTTGAAAACAAGTATTTTTTACAAGCTAGCTATTGAATAAATTTGTATTTTTCTCAATCAAAACATATGCCCCTCAATGCTAACTTTCCTCTTTTAACGACTTTCTGGTCATTGCAAATTCGGCCCCATAATTTCTTATGGTGCGAAAACAGAGGCGCATCGACCGAAAACGATTGCGTCACACTACGGCGATAATCCGGCAGTAAAACATCTTCATATATCCAAAAAGTAAATAATGAAGATATACAGGCAGTCCCCGGGTTACGACGGGGGTTCCGTTCTTGAGACGCGTCGTAAGCCGAAAATCATCGTAAGCCGGAACGACGCTTGGAAATATGTCTTAAACTAATAAAAAGTTATAAAAACCTTACTTGTAATCCTTTGGTTACACTACATGTTGTTTCCTGTAGTTTTATGTACAACCTGGAGTTATTTTCATAAAAGAATGCTGGTTCTTGAAGGTAAAAACTATTGTAATCCTCTGGTGACACTACATTCTTGAAGTTTTATGTACAACCTGGAGTGATTTTGCAAAATCTTGAGGGCTACAAGAACAGCTGATTACTATTTATGTATCATATAGACTAATTAAAGTAAATGTATCTTTAAATAGGCTTATATATTAGTATCAACAAAACATTTCCTGCCATGAGTCAGAGGCCGTTTAATGAAACGAACACTTCTCTGTCCTATCTGTTCAGAAAATAAACGTTATGTCAATCCCCGAGACCATTGTTGCCAAAGCGTCTCTCTCTCTCTCTCTCTCTCTCTCTCTCTCTCTCTCTCTCTCTGATCAAATTACATTGGAAACTTGACATACGATTGCCCTAATATACGAATGTTTTGAGATACAACAGAAAAATTTGCGAAAATACAAGCTTTGATATACAACGAAATATTTGAGATACGATTTTGCGATGAGTGTTAGTTGTATAGGCGACCGATAAATGGCGTTCAGTCTGTTTGTTTGTTGGTGCTGCATGTTAACACGTCGTTGTTTAGTTCGTTGTATTTGCGCCTATTTTTCGTGTTATTTTGTCTATTTTATTATTAACCATGGGTCTCAAAGCTAAAGACAAAGCAGGTGATAAGAAAAAACCCAAGAAAATGATTTCGATGGAAGCAAAACATGAAATTATAGCAAACGAGTATGGTCGAAATCCTTCTACAATATCCACGATCATCAAGCAGAAGGAAGCTATAAAAACCCCCGAGACCATTGTTGCCAAAGCGTCTCTCTCTCTCTCTCTCTCTCTCTCTCTCTCTCTCTCTCTCTCTCTCTCTCTCTCTCTCTGATCAAATTACGTACTGGATAATGTCTCTCTTTGGATTTGGATACTTCGATTTTGCCAAATATTGAGGGCTACAAGAACAGTTGATTACTATTTACGTATCATATAGACTAATTAAAGTAAACGTATCTTTAAATAGGCTTATATTATTAGTATCAACAAAACATTTACTGGCATGAGTCAGAGGCCGTTTAACGAAACGAACACTTCTCTGTCCTTAACTCGGAGCGTCGGAAGACGCCTCTCTCTCTCTCTCTCTCGTCTCTCTCTCTCTCTCTCTTCTCCTCTCTCTCTCTCTCTCTCTCTGATCAAATTACTGGATAATGTCTCTCTTTGGATACTTGGAATTTGCGTTGTAATCTAACCAGAAACTTCGTTTTGTTATTATTACTGGAAACAAGCAATGATTTTTTCATTATTTGCGCTTTTGGACTGTTATATGTAAACTAGTATGTATTCATTCGCTCGGAAACTAGTTCCGCATATGAGGCGTCACTAAAAAACATAGAAAAATACAACATAAAAAGTGTCGAAAATCATCATAATCTCAAAATTTTTGTTGTAATCTAACCAGAAACTTATTTTTATTAATATACTGTGCTAAACTATAAAGGATTTTTATCATAGTATGCGTTTTTTAAAAGCGTCGTTAACTCGGAGCGTCGGAAGCGTCAGCGTCGTAACCTCGGAACAAGCGTCGTAACCCAGGACGGATTTTTCCATTGAATATTTAAGAAAAAGCGTCGTAACCTCGGAACGTCGTAAGCCGGAACCGTCGTAACCCGGGGACCGCCTGTATATGCGCATTACGATTACACCAATTACATGAAGAGCTGATAATCTGCATGGATAACTGGTAAACTGTTCTGCAAGAAAGTTGAGTAAAGCAATTATTTGCAATAGGTACGAAAGTCAAGATGTCGTGACGTCATAATACAGGACTTAAAAGAACGTTCTAATTCCAAAAAATAATTACTTAAATTTGAGTCAGAATCGAGATACTTTTTCAATAACGAATATTTTCAAATTAATCATCATAAATATATGTAAAATATTGATGTTTTACTATTTATTTAAAAAATTATCGAAGTGCACGCTTCGTCGCCTTCTCCTACAAAACAGTTGTTTACTCGGTGAGGAAAAGTTTTCCGTTTGTTGTGATAAAAGTGCCCCAGTGTCTGTGGGCACAAGTGGTGTGCGGATTTATCACAGGAAATGGTTAGTTTATTGACACAAGCGACTCCGTAAACATCGAGATGGCATCAATCTTCTAAATACCCCGAGTTGTGAGTAAAAATGTTGAATGCGTTTTGGTGAGATTTGCACTAGCCTACGTTTAAGACAGTTTTCACTACCCTCTGTTTAAATCTTAAAATTTGGCCTTAATTTCTAACTTTGGAGAAAATACTTACTTCGAATGGAGAGTAGAGGTCTTAAGCTCCGTTTCTCACCAACAAGTCGCGACTGATGCCCATCTTCGATGTCAGGACGCGTTAGCCTATAATGTACTTTTTTGGGGATTGTACACACTGATCGTACATGGTCCACTCTGTACCCTGCGGTTTTTTACCCTATAGCTAACAATTTAACGTTAGTTTTTTACGGTAAATTGTAATTAACCTGTCTAGGTAATTGGCCTTTGAACTCTACCCTAGGATGTGGCTTACCTTTAGGTCAAGGACGGCTCTTGACAGCTTTTTCTCGGAACCTTTGAAATCTATGGACATCTTGCCTGATATCTAGTACCGACATACACTGCAAAATTTGGGGAGCACTGTCTCAGGTCTGAACAATGACATACACAAATGACGCTTCAAGTTTAACTTTTTCAGAAGCGACAACATGCTGGGCAAAGTAGTAGTAGTAATAACGACAACAATGGTTTGAAACGGCTCCCTTGTTCGTTCTATGTTACCTTCAATTTTTGTTATTATTATTTATTGATATTATTATATTATAGGAGTTATTATGATTATTATTATTATATTATTATTATTATATTATTATTATTATTGAACTAAGGAACCTCCGTAACGAGGCTATAATATTGACAATCAAAAGCCACAGTAGTGTTAAAATATATTATTGTACAATGGTAAAAAATACAAGGAGAGACTTTCGGATACTGCTCCGTATCCCTCTTCAGTCCTACTGACGGTCAAACAATGGAGGGAGCGTTACAACAGTGAAAAAAAAAATAAATATATATAACAACTGGTTCAAGGCGGATGGATCTAAGTGTTGGTCAGGTAATCCCCGTTCGGTTGTTTCTGTTGGCGAGACGGCTGGAACGGCGAAGTGGTCGTTCAGGTGATTCCAGCTGAGCAGACACTCCATCGGTGCCATGACTTGAAGCTGTAGTAACCTCAGTCATCTGGGATAAAAGAGGAGGTGGGAGCAACATCAGGGGTCTCACAATCACCGGACATATGAGGGGGGGGGGGTCACCTAAAATCGTTGACAAAGTGGTCAATTATTAAAGAATTGGTAAAACTATCTTCATCAGTGAAGGTTTTGTTCCCTTCAAAAGCACACCCTTTTCTAATAGCAGCTCCTTCCACTAGGTGACGAACCAACATCCCCACTCTTAAAAATGACAGAGGCACCATTCCAATTGATGTGTGTCCTGGAACGAATGAAAGTGAAACAAGGGCATTATTCATTGCATGGAGTTCATAGGCCCTACGATGTTCAGAAAGTCTTACATCCAAACCCCGCCCACTTTCTCCAAAGTATTTCTGAGGGCAATTGGCACAGGGAATTTGATAAACACCGGGTGTTTTCCTAATATCATTGTTGTTATTATTGCACACTAACCGATTTCTGATAGTATTTTTAAAATTGAAAGCAATTTGAATTTCAGATTTGTTGATGATATTTTATTCTTTTCAAAGGAGACGACGCAGAGCTACAACAGCTAGTTGACCGTGCCAATAGCATGTACCCTCAATTAAATTCACTGTTGAACTGGAGGAAGATAATAAGCTTGCATTTTTGGATGTTTTGGTTATTAGAGATAACGTAAGTAACAGGTTTAAATTTTCGGTGTTTCGTAAAAGTACTAATGCTGAGGGGTACATTCATTTCTATTCCTTTCATTCGTTGAGGGTAAAAGCGAATATTATTGTCAACTTTTGTCTTAGAGCCCTTCGTATTTGTGATATCGAACTTTTAGAACTTGAGCTTCAGCATATCTTCAATGTTTTTAAGGGTCTGAAATATCCCACTCACATTATAGAAAGAGCTGTCTCTAAAGCAAAACGAATATATTACGGGTATGAGTGCAGCAGGTAATCCTAATGTGGTCAAAATAAGAAGTATTTATCCATAGCTTACAATCCGAAATTGGGGAAATACCTGCTATCTTGCAAATAGTAAGCAAAAAAGAAATTCAAATTGCTTTCAATTTTAAAAATACTATCAGAAATCGGTTAGTGTGCAATAATAACAACAATGATATTAGGAAAACACCCGGTGTTTATCAAATTCCCTGTGCCAATTGCCCTCAGAAATACTTTGGAGAAAGTGGGCGGGGTTTGGATGTAAGACTTTCTGAACATCGTAGGGCCTATGAACTCCATGCAATGAATAATGCCCTTGTTTCACATTCATTCGTTCCAGGACACAACATCAATTGGAATGGTGCCTCTGTCATTTTTAAGAGTGGGGATGTTGGTGTTCGTCGCCTAGTGGAAGGAGCTGCTATTAGAAAGGGGTTGTGCTTTTGAACGGGAACAAAACCTTCACTGATGAAGATAGTTTTACCAATTCTTTAATAATTGACCACTTTGTCAACGATTTTAGGACTCATATGTCCGGTGATTGTGAGACCCCTGATGTTGCTCCCACCTCTCTTTTATCCCAGATGACTGAGGTTACTACAGCTTCAAGTCATGGCACCGATGGAGTGTCTGCTCAGCTGGAATCACCTGAACGACCACTTCGCCGTTCCAGCCGTCTCGCCAACAGAAACAACGAACGGGATTACCTGACCAACACTTAGATCCATCCGCCTTGAACCAGTTGTTATATATATTTATTTATTTATTTATTTCACTGTTGTAACGCTCCCTCCATTGTTTGACCGTCAGTAGGACTGAAGAGGGATACGGAGCAGTATCCGAAAGTCTCTCCTTGTATTTTTTACCATTGTACAATAATATATTTTAACACTACTGTGGCTTTTGATTGTCATTATTATTATTATTATTATTATTATTATTATTATTATTATTATTATTATTATTAGTAGTAGTAGTAGTAGTAGTAGTAGTAGTAGTAGTAGTAGTAGTAGTAGTAGTAGTAGTAGTAGTAGTAGTAGTAGTAGTAGTAGTAGTAGTAGTAGTAGTAGTAGTAGTAATTTTCATGGATCTTGGGATCGTGCCTAGTGTTCCTATGATTATGCCATTATGGGTACAATTTCCACTGGCATATCCCATCCTTCTTCTTCTTTTCTCTTCTTCTTCTTCTTCGCTCTTTCTTCTTCTTTTCTTCTTCTCTTACTTCTTATTCTTCTTCTTCTTTCTCTTCTTCTTCTTTTCTTCTTCTTTCTTCTTCTTCAGAAGATGAAGAACCCTATTCTTATGAAACAAGCCCACCAAAAGGACCATTGAATCTTGTCATTCAAGCTTCCAAAGAATAATATTGATGGTGTTCATTGGGAGGAAGCAAGAGGAGGTAAAAGGGAACGAACAAAGCAAGTATTGCAACATTGGTTTACATTTTTTGCATATCTAGGGCATATATAAGAAATGGCAGGATCTAGGAGTAACCGAGATAGCGTAGGTGGAGTTGATAACCGTGCTAGACCTCACCAAAATTCAGGGGACACGTGCCCACAGTGTAGAAGGGAAGTAGGTAGGCAACAAAAGGCGTTAGAATGCGACAAATGTAGGGAATGGTTTCATACGAATTGCACCAATATCACTAATGATCAGTATGCTGGGATTCAGAGAGCTGTAGATGTAATAAAATGGTATTGTGCAGATTGTAGTAAGTGCCAGGACCAGAAGGATACAGAGATCAAAGAACTCAGGGAAGAGAACCAGACGCTTAAAGGTAGACTTCTGCAAATAGAAATAACCCTTAAGGACTTTAAGGACATTAAAGAGTCCCTAGTCAAAGACATAAAGGATGAGATTAAGGACATTAAAGAAACCCTAGCAAAAGACATAAAGGAAGAGATCCTCAGCAGCAGTAGAATAAGGGAAACAACAATTCAGGAAGAAATAAGAGAGGCCAGGACAAAAGACAGAAGGAAGGAAAACCTAATCATATTCAAACCTGCCAGAGCATATAGCAGTAGAGGAAACAGAGAACTTGAAACTAGATGAAGAGAGGTGCAACGAAATATTCACAAAAGAACTTAACCTTAATAAAGATGAATGGAATATTAAAGATATAGTAAGGTTAGGTAGGCCACGACTGCAACAAGGTCAAAACAATGAGGCGATAGGCAGATCAAGGCCCAGACCACTTCTAGTGAAGCTCAGCATGAAAAGGGAAAAGTGGAACATATTAAAAAGTGCCAGACTGCTAAGGAATGCAAAGAAGGATATTTACAAAAAAATATCTATAGTTCCAGACATGACTGCTAAAGAAAGAGAAAAAGATAGCATATTAAGATCTGAATTAAAGAAAAAGCAGGATAACAAAGAGGAAGGATGGTTCATAAGTAAGGGAGAGCTGAAGAGAAGAGAAAACTTTCAGACGACTAGAATGCTCTAAAAAGGAAATCCAGGGGAATATAGATAGAAACAAAAGAATTGTTAGAAGTGTAAATGAGTTAGAGGTAGGAAAATGTAAAGTAGATAGAATTGTAAATAATTTAGAGATAGGGAGTAATAATTTTTTTATGAGTGTAAATAAATTAGATTTAGGAGAAAATAGAATATATATAGTAGTAATGTTAAGAGCTCTGAGGAAGGAAGTAGAAGAATGGAAATTAGTTTAGGGCAGGTAGGTGGAAGGAAGTAACTTCAGTAACAATCTTAGACTATTAGACCTAGAAGAAAAAAAGTGTTTGCAAAAAGATAGATAAATGGTTAGACGGTAGAAGCAATTTTGTAAATAGAGAAAGTGTGAAAAAAATTAGTGAGCAAGACCAGAAGATATATCAAGAAATCTTGAAATAAAGCTTATACACCCAAGGACTGACAAAAGCAAAAATAATCGAGCTAGTGGAAATAACAAAAGAAAAAAAACACAATTATGTGCATCACAGAAACACACCTTAAACAGCAAAAATTACTATCCCAACAAGCATCAAAATGGTAGACTCAATGAGAGATGAAGACGACACCAAAGGAGGAGGCCCTACTAATAATGTATAGAACCAAAGAGAGATCCAGATAGAAAAAGAAAAGTCAGAACACAAAGACATTCTAATAGTAAAGGTTAACTATAGAACAACAATATTCAACATAATTCTGGTCTACATGTCAACTAGTGATAAAGAAAGAAATAAACAAATAATAAGTGCCTTACATGTAGCCATAGAAAAATCCACAGACCTGCTATGATAGTCCTTGGATTTCAATGGGCACTAGGTTTCATAGGGACACAAGAACTTGATCAAAATGGAAAATATGTTATGGACCTAATGGAAAAAAATATGACCTAACGCTATTGGAAATGGAGATCCCAGCTGCAAAGAAGAGATAAACCTGGAGTAGAGGAGATCAGAACAGTGCTATAGACTTGCCCTAGTCAACCAAAATATGTTATAAAAAATATGAATGTATGGAGATAGACGAGGGAAAATATGAATATGATCTATCAGACCATCACCTCATAAAGGTCCAATTCAAAATGAACACTAAAGTAAGGAAAACATCAGAAATGAAACAAAAGAAATCAAATATTGAAAGTTACAGAAGAGTCTATCAGGAAATACCTTGAATATATAGAGTTTAAAGTAAGCCAACAAGACAGAAAAGGAGATCTAACCCAGTTGGAAGAAACAATGAGTGAAGCAAAAACAAATAACTTAGAGAAGATAATC